>NC_053391.1:229801794-230093953 GCF_905171765.1 Bufo bufo
TTTGTGTAAAAATAGAAAGAAATGAGGGCCTATTTGCTGTTTAGCGGTGCAATGATATATTCTAAAGCCCTGTTTGCTGTGTATTAGTGGCGAAATAAAACATTTTGATCTAACATTTGGTTATTTTATTTAACAGT
Organism: Bufo bufo; assembly: GCF_905171765.1. Classification (NCBI taxonomy): domain Eukaryota; kingdom Metazoa; phylum Chordata; class Amphibia; order Anura; family Bufonidae; genus Bufo; species Bufo bufo. Next base: position 229,801,932 of record NC_053391.1, read on the forward strand.
ATGTCAGGCAGAGAAGTGTCAGGCCCTGCTCAGGGGAGTGGCAGAGGCCTAAATGTTTTTGGCGCAGGCAGAGGTCGCAGCAGGGGTCACTTCAAGAGGCCTGAGCTCCTAGTCTCAGCTAGAGGTCATGTTGTGACCAGAACCCAGCTGTTCTTGAATGGTTGACTTGATCTTCGACTTTGTCGCAACTTACATCAGATGCCCCCAGCCAAGAGCCAGTGGGTTCGTCAGACACAACCCTTAGTTGGCATGGCCCGGGAGCAGGCCCTGTGCCCTCACCTGTCCTCAACCTGCCTTTGTCCTTTTCTGTTCCCTCACCGAGAGAAGTATTATATGCTGTAGGCTCTGCTCCACTTTTCAGCGAGGAAGAGGTACTAGAGTACAGTCAGCAGATACTGCCCAGCCAAGATGTGGAGGAGATATCCCCAGCTTCCTCCACTAGGCAGGCAAGTAGTGATGAGGAGAGTGGCATGGGAGCTGGGGTTGAGAGTAGTCAGGCTCCTGACCCAGAGAGGGTTGAGGAGGACATCAGTGAAGTGTAGACACTACTCAATGATGATGATGTAGCTGATCGCACTTGGGGGCTGGGTGACGAAGGGGCTTCATCATCATCAGGAGAAGAGGGTGTCAACTTGCCTGTGAGCCAGCAAGTCGCTAGCATTTCCTGGAGTCAGAAGGGTGGCAGCAGTGGGAGGCCGGGTGCCAAACGCGCCCGTGGTAGACCATCTGCTTCAAGGGAGCCTACCTGTCCGGGAAGTAGCGGTGCAGGGGCTCAAGGAGGCAGCGGCAGTAGCAGTCAGTAAGTGTGTAGTGTTGGGGGTAGAATCACCTACTCGGCGGTGTGGCAGGTTTTTTTAAGCTGCCAGAGGAGGTGAACGTGACCGAATGTAGAATCTGTGGGCAGAGGGTGAAGCGTGGCCAGAGTGACAATTTTAGCACTATGGCCCTGCGTCAACATATGCAGCGTCACCATAAAGTGGCCTGGGAGAACCGTGGCTCTGATGTGGTGGTCCAGCCTGCCGCAGCAACCGCTGTATCACCCAATGGCACGCACCCGGTTTCTGGCAGTCAAGGCTCCACCACCTCAGCCAAAGGGAGCTGTCTGTCCTTCCCATCATCTGCTAGTCCTGATGCTCCTGCTCCTCCTCCTCCTCGTCGCGCATTCCGTCAGCAATCGATCACCGAAGCGATTGCCAAGAGACAACAGTATGAGTGCACTCATCCAACAGTGCAGAAGCTGAATGTGCTTCTGTCCAAGTTGCTGGTGCTGCAGTCCCTCCCTTTCCAAGTGGTGGAGTCTGCACCTTTCAGAGAACTGATGGCTTGTGCCGAGCCATGGTGAAGAGCCCGAAGCTGTCATTTCTTTGCCAAAAAGGCAGTACCAGACCTGCACACACATGTAGAACAGAAGGTGAGACAGTCCTCGAGTCTGAACGTGTCTGCCAAAGTGCATGCCAGTGCCGACATGTAGAGCTGTAACTATGGTCAGAGACAATACATTGCCTTTACGGCCCACTGGGTTAATGTGGTTCCTGCACAGCCACAACAGCAACTTGACCAGGTGACGCTGCTTCTGCCTCCACGTTGCCACATCGTTGGTCCAGCGACAATGTCCGCCTCTGCTTTCTCATCCTCCACCCTGTCCTCAGCTTCCACTGCAGGGACAATGCACAGTGCCCCTCCAGCATACCACATGTGCAGGGCACGGAGGTGTCACTCTGTTCTACACTTTGTTTTCTTGGGTGAACGGAGTCACACAGGGGAGGAACTGCTCCATGTCCTTCAGCAAGAAATCAAATCCTGGCTTTCTCTGCGACAACTGAAAATCGGAACAATGGTGACCGACAATGGGAAGAACATGGTGTCGGCGCTGCGTCAAGGAGGGCTGAGCCATGCGCCCTGCATGGCACACGTGTTCAATCTTGTTGTCAAGCAGTTCCTGAAGACTTCCACCAATCGGCAAGACATTCTAAAAATGGCCAGGAAACTTTGCATGCACTTCAGCCACTCGTACACCGCAAATCACACCCTCCTTGAGCTGCAGCGTCAGGATGGCATCCCCCCAACATAGGCTGATATGGAATTCCACCCCCCATATGTTGACTGACTGTACGTACAGAGAAAGGCCATCAACAATTTCCTGATCCAAGCGGACAGGAGTACTCTCCTGTGTAACTTCGATGTCAGCCAGTGGCAGCTCATGCATGACACTTGCCATTTGCTCAGGCCCTGTGAGGAGGCCACGTTATTTGTCAGTCGCCAAGACTACGGGATGAACGATATCATTCCACTGCTTCATGTCCTGGAACAGATGCTGGTAAATCTCGCTGGTCAAGGGAATGGAGTCGTGGAGCCTAGATCTCACGGCCAGATGACCCCTGTGGGGGCTGAACTGGTGTAGGAGGAGGACATTGAAGCACAAGCAATGTCTAGCGAAATGGGTCATTTTGTTACACAGGTGACAGGAGAGGAGGAGCAGGAGGAACAGAAGGAGCAAGAGGGAGATGAGAAAGAAGGCAGATGACCCAGACATATTGTAGCAGTATGCAGTGGAGATGGAGGCAGGGAGTCCCTCCGAGTCATTTGCGCAAATGGCCCTCTGCATGCTCACTTGCTCGTGTAGTGACAGCCGAATTGTCACCAGTCGGCAGAGGGATGACTTCTGGCTCTCCACCTTGTTGGACCCTCGCTACTGGTCCAAAATGGGGGGCCTTTTTTACACCCACTTAGACTAAGGACAAACTGAACTACTATAGAGACATCCAATGTAGTCAGTTGGCCACTGCCTATCTGCACCATCGTCCATCCTCTCACAGGTCTGACCGGAGAGGCCCTCTGCGATCATGTTCCACTGCCATGGCTGCTGGGGAGGGGTGGGGTGGCAGAAGCAGTACCAGCTCCATCAGCAGCAGCCTTAGTCTACAATCGCTAATGAGTAGATTTCTTCACCCGCATAGTGAACAAACTACTCAGCAGCAGCTAGATGTAGAGCAGAAACTGAACCAGCAGGTGGTGGCATACTTGGAGTGCACCCTGCCAGCCGACCTTGAAGATCTGCTGGATTACTGGGCAGCCAAACTGTATTTTTGGCTGCAACTGGGCGAGTGTGCCCTGGAAAAGCTGTCCTGCCCGGCCCGAAGTGTGGCATCAGAGCGGGGGTTTAGTGCGGCGGGGGCCATAATTACCCCAAGAAGAACAATAAAAGAAGAAAATGTAGAAAGACTGACCTTTGTCAAGATGAATCAGACGTGGATCCGCCAGGATTTCCACCCACCATATCCTGATGCATCAAACTAGATCATCCATGGTGCCACACCAACACTTCGACAAAAGAGACTGGTTTCTTCTGGCTACCTGCCTCAGCTACTATTCTGATGCTGCCACCCCTCTGATGCCACACATCTGATGCCAAGTGCTGCTTATTTCACCCACCATCTTCAGCGGGTACTGGTATTGCCACCCACCTCCACACAAAGCAAAAGAACCTAGAGTACTCTTAGACTGTGAGAAACAAAATATTTTGGTCAGATGAAACCAAGATTGAACTCTTTGGCCTAATTTTAATAAGTGTCATGTCTGGAGGAAACAGGCACTGCTCATGACCTGCCTAATAGCATGACTACAGAGAAGCATGGGGTTGTCAGCATCATGCTGTGGGGGTGTTTTTCAGCGACTGGGACAGGGAGACAGGTCAGGGTTGAGAGAAAACTGAATGAAGCAAAGTAAAGATTAATTATGATAACCTGATCCAGAGTGCTCTGGACCTCAGGCAGTGCCGAAGGTTCATCTTTAGTGTTGAGCGAACTTCTGTTTTAAGTTCGGCGTCTAAAGTTCGGCTTTCGGTTAGCGGAGAATCCCGATATGGATTCCGAATTCCGTTGTGGTCCGTGGTAGCGGAATCAATAATGGCCAATTATTGATTCCGCTACCACGGACCACAACGGAATTCGTAATCCATATCGGGATTCTCCGCTAACCGGAAGCCGAACTTTAGACGCCGAACTTAAAACAGAAGTTCGCTCAACACTATTCACCTTCCAAAAAGACAATGACCATAACCACACAACCAAGACAGCACAGGAGTGTCTTAAGGACAACTTTTTAAATGTTCTTAATTGGCCTAGTGAGAGCCGTAACTTGATCTGTAGAAATATGGCAGAAAATCTCCAAAGCCAAGTGTGTAAACCTTATTGCATCATATTCAAGAAGACTGGAGGCTGTCATCACTGCCAATGGTGCTTCAACTAAGTACTGAGTAAAGGGTCTGAATAATGTCAATTATGTTTTCTCTTTTCAGTAAATTAGCAAAGATTTCTAAAATTCGATTTTCACTTTTTCATTATGGGGTCTAGTGTAGATTAATGGAACATTTGAATTTTTTTCATTTTATTTTATTTTATTTTAGTCACAAGATAGACAATCTAAATTAAATATAAAAGGAGTTATCCCAAGAATGTATTTAATTTCAAAACTTCCTATAAATTATTAAAACTGTCTGTTTTATATGTTAACTTGTTAACCACATTGACTCCAGAACTATAGCACAAGTTTGTAAATGGCAAGCAGCACAAGGTCACCAGTGAGAAAGACATGTTCAATTTATCTGAGCACTGGTGTTATCTTTAGTATGCCAAACCAAAAATACAGCTGTACAAGCCTTAGGCAACATTTACACTATAGTAGGAAAAAAATGTCTATGAAAGACTGACAGTGTGTCATTTTTCTACCATTTTTGCATCCATTTTCTGTTCATCTGTCGTTCATCTGTCAGTTTTAATGGCCATTTTGCATACATTTTTCAAGGTTGTTGAAAATGGTAGTTAAAAATTGATTAAAGGGAATCTGTTACTAGTTTTATGGTGAGGGTTAGAGATAAGCCAAGTTATGAAAACTTCAATTCAGCTGCTTCACCGTATTTCACAAAGAAATTAACTTTATGACAAATTACCGTATTTATCGGCGTATAACACGCACAGGCGTATAACACGCACCTTCATTTTAAGAGGGAAATTTCAGGAAAAAAATTTAAATTTCAAATAAAGAACTTTGAAGCAAAATAAGGGTAGCTCAGAACTTTTTTTTATTAATATTATTACCACTCCAGTTTACTTCACTACTTTACTTGTACCTGACGGGTACAAGTTCTCCTGCCTCAGACAGCAAACTCTCGCAGTGCAGAGCGTTACCGTGGTTACGCTCCGACGGCCACGAGAATTAGACGTGAGGAAGACGCGGGTTGCCTGGGCTTGCGGTTGCCTACTGATTGCCGTTACTCACACTCCACACGCTGCTACTGATCCACTCGCTGCTGTGCGGTATGTACATTATATCGGCGGTGTATATGGTGTATACGGTACTTGTTAATACTGTAAAAACATGGCTTCTTAACATTATATCGGCGTATAACACGCATACATAATTTGCCCCCTATTTTCAGGGGGAAAAAGTGCGTGTTATACGCCGATAAATACGGTACTTAGTCACAAAGCACATTTCTTGGTAAGTAGCGGGCACAATGATGGGGAATGACAATTGCACCGCCCCGTCATTGAACCCCTCAGATGCCGCGTTCATCGCTGATTGTGATATCTGAGATAAAAAATTAGGGCTTACAGAGGTTAATTGGTTTAAAAAAAATAGTCATCATATCTATTTGAGCACGAAGAAGCTGCCGCAGCCATCTTGATTGAACATCCCTCATAAAATCTCGTGCGGTACGCGCTGATGTCATCATGCAGACTGGTGTGGTGGTGTCATACGTTACAGTGCACTAGATTTTGCATGGGATCTTTAATCAAGATTGCCACGGCGGCCTCTACGCTTTCAAAATGGCGGAGGTGAAAAGGATTTTTTTAACCTCTATTTCAGGCAAAATTGATTTGTTACCACGAAGCACGAGGAAATTCGGATTTGTGGCAAATCGAATTTTCCCTGAAATGTGTATCGAAGTCTACTTTGTTGTTGAGGGAAGTGTTAGATTTAAATATACATGTATATATGCCCTCATATATATGCATATATATTGGCACTTTTGCATGGGCCAGTCCAGGTGGTGTAGGTGTATACATAGAGATGTATGTATGCCCCCTTGTCAGCATGCATCTCTATGTATATAATGTGTAGGTGGGCTTATTGCTGCCCATTCAGACCCCCAGTTTAATATCTATGTAGTTATATCATAACTGTCAGGTCCATAAATATTGGGACATCAACGCAATTCTAACATTTTTGGCTCTATACACCACCGCAATGGATTTGAAATGAAACGAACAAGATGTGCTTTAACTGCAGACTGTCAGCTTTAATTTGAGGGTATTTACATCCAAATCAGGTGAACGGTGTAGGAATTACAACAGTTTGCATATGTGCCTCACACTTGTTAAGGAACCAAAAGTAATGGGACAAAATAATAATCATAAATCAAACTTTCACTTTTTAATACTTGGTTGAAAATCCTTTGCAGTCAATTACAGCCTGAAGTCTGGAACGCATAGACATCACCAGACGCTGGGTTTCATCCCTGGTGATGCTCTGCCGGGCCTCTACTGCAACTGTCTTCAGTTCCTGCTTGTTCTTGGGGCATTTTCCCTTCAGTTTTGTCTTCAGCAAGTGAAATGCATGCTCAATCAGATTCAGGTCAGGTGATTGACTTAGCCATTGCATAACATTCCACTTCTTTCCCTTAAAATACTCTTTGGTTGCTTTTGCAGTATGCTTTGGGTCATTGTCCATCTGCACTGTGAAGCTCCGTCCAATGAGTTCTGAAGCATTTAGCTGAATATGAGTAGACAATATTGCCCGAAACACTTCAGAATTCATCCTGCTGCTTTTGTCAGCAGTCACATCATCAATAAATACAAGAGAACCAGTTCCATTGGCAGCTATACATGCCCACACCATGACACTACCACCAGCATGCTTCAGTGATGAGGTGGTATGCTTAGGATCATGAGCAGTTCCTTTTCTTCTCCATACTCTTCTCTTCCCATCACTCTGGTACAAGTTGATCTTGGTCTCATCTGTCCATAGGATGTTGTTCCAGAACTGTGAAGGCTTTTTTAGATGTCGTTTGGCAAACTCTAATCTGGCCTTCCTGTTTTTGAGACTCACCAATGGTTTACATCTTGTGGTGAACCCTCTGTATTCACTCTGGTGAAGTCTTCTCTTGATTGTTGACTTTGACACACATACACCTACCTCCTGGAGAGGGTTCTTGATCTGGCGAACTGTTGTGAAGGGTGTTTTCTTCACCAGGGAAAGAATTCTTCGGTCATCCACCACCAGTTATTTTCCGTGGTCTTTCGGGAATTTATGGTGTTACTGAGTAGAGTTGAGCGAACACCTGGATGTTCGGGTTCGAGAAGTTCGGCCGAACTTCCCGGAAATGTTCGGGTTCGGGATCCGAACCCGACCCGAACCCCATTGAAGTCAATGGGGACCCGAACTTTTGGGCACTAAAAAGGCTGTAAAACAGCCCAGGAAAGAGCTAGAGGGCTGCAAAAGGCAGCAACATGTAGGTAAATCCCCTGCAAACAAATGTGGATAGGGAAATGAATTAAAATAAAAATTAAAAAAATAAAAATGACTCAATATCAATTGGACAGAGGTCCCATAGCAGAGAATCTGGCTTCACGTCAGCAGAGAATCAGTCTCTTCATGCCATAGCAAAGAATCTGGCTTCATGTCAGCAGAGAATCAGTCTATTCATGCCATAGCAGAGAATCTGGCTTCATGTCACCCACCACTGGAAGAGGCCACTGTCACATATTTAGGCCCCGGCACCCAGACAGAGGAGAGCGGTCCCGTAACAGAGAATCTGGCCTTATGTCAGCGCAGAATCTGTCTTCATGTCATAGCAGAGAATCAGGCTTCACGTCACCCACCACTGGAACAGGCCACTGTCACACATTTAGGCCCAGGCACCCAGGCAGAGGAGAGAGGTCCCGTAACAGAGAATCTGGCCTTATGTCAGCACAGAATCTGTCTTCATGTCATAGCAGAGAATCAGGCTTCACGTCACCCACCACTGGAACAGGCCACTGTCACACATTTAGGCCCAGGCACCCAGGCAGAGGAGAGAGGTCCTGTAACAGAGAATCTGGCCTTATGTCAGCACAGAATCTGTCTTCATGTCATAGCAGAGAATCAGGCTTCACGTCACCCACCACTGGAACAGGCCACTGTCACACATTTAGACCCAGGCAGAGGAGAGAGGTCCCGTAACAGAGAATCTGGCCTTATGTCAGCACAGAATCTGTCTTCATGTCATAGCAGAGAATCAGGCATCACGTCACCCACCACTGGAACAGGCCACTGTCACACATTTAGGCCCAGGCACCCAGGCAGAGGAGAGAGGTCCCGTAACAGAGAATCTGGCCTTATGTCAGCACAGAATCTGTCTTCATGTCATAGCAGAGAATCAGGCTTCACGTCACCCACCACTGGAACAGGCCACTGTCACACATTTAGGCCCAGGCAGAGGAGAGAGGTCCTGTAACAGAGAATCTGGCCTTATGTCAGCACAGAATCTGTCTTCATGTCATAGCAGAGAATCAGGCTTCACGTAACCCACCACTGGAACAGGCCACTGTCACACATTTAGGCCCAGGCACCCAGGCAGAGGAGAGAGGTCCTGTAACAGAGAATCTGGCCTTATGTCAGCACAGAATCTGTCTTCATGTCATAGCAGAGAATCAGGCATCACGTCACCCACCACTGGAACAGGCCACTGTCACACATTTAGGCCCCGACACCCAGACAGAGGAGAGGTTCATTCAACTTTGGGTTGCCCCGCAATATAATGGTAAAATGAAAATAAAAATAGTATTGAATGAGGAAGTGCCCTGGAGTAGAATAATATATTGTTAAGGGGAGGTAGTTAATATCTAATCTGCACAAGGGATGGACAGGTCCTGTGGGATCCATGCCTGGTTCATTTTTATGAACGTCAGCTTTTCCACATTGGCTGTAGACAGGCGGCTGCGTTTGTCTGTAATGACGCCCCCTGCACTGATGAATACACGTTCAGACAAAATGCTGGCCGCCGGGCAGGCCAGCACCTCTAAGGCATAAAAGGCTAGCTCTGGCCACGTGGACAATTTGGAGACCCAGAAGTTGAATGGGGCCGAACCATCAGTCAGTACGTGGAGGGGTGTGCACAGGTACTGTTCCACCATGTTAGTGAAATGTTGCCTCCTGCTAACACGTTCCGTATTAGGTGGTGGTGCAGTTAGCTGTGGCGTGTTGACAAAACTTTTCCACATCTCTGCCATGCTAACCCTGCCCTTAGAGGAGCTGGCCGTGACACAGCTGCATTGGCGACCTCTTTCTTATCCTCTGCCTTCGCCTTGGGCTTCCACTGGTTCCCCTGTGACATTTGGGAATGCTCTCAGTAGCGCGTCTACCAACGTGCGCTTGTACTCGCGCATCTTCCTATCACGCTCCAGTGTAGGAAGTAAGGTGGGCACATTGTCTTTGTACCGGGGATCCAGCAGGGTGGTAACCCAGTAGTTAGCACACAATAAAATGTGGGCAACTCTGCTGTCGTTGCGCAGGCACTGCAGCATGTAGTCGCTCATGTGTGCCAGGCTGCCTAGAGGTAAGGACAAGCTGTCCTCTGTGGGAGGCGTATCGTCATCGTCCTGAGTTTCCCCCCAGCCACGCACCAGTGATGGGCCCGAGCTGCGTTGGGTGCCACCCCGCTCCGCATAGTTGGTGGAGTACTCGAAACAACGCAACAGGGCACACAGGTCTCGCATGGAGGCCCAGTCATTGGTGGTGAAGTGGGTCTGATCCGCAGTGCGACTGACCCGTGCGTGCTGCAGCTGAAACTCCACTATGGCCTGCTGCTGCTCACACAGTCTGTCCAGCATATGCAAGGTGGAGTTCCACCTGGTGGGCACGTCGCATATGAGGCGGTGAGCGGGAAGGCCGAAGTTACACTGTAGCGCAGACAGGCGAGCAGCGGCAGGGTGTGAACGCCGGAAGCGCAAACAGACGGCCCGCACTTTATGCAGCAGCTCTGACATGTCGGGGTAGTTGCGAATGAACTTCTGCACCACCAAATTCAGCACATGCGCCAGGCAAGGGATGTGCGTCAAACCGGCTAGTCCCAGAGCTGCAACGAGATTTTGCCCATTATCGCACACCACCAGGCCGGGCTTGAGGCTCACCGGCAGCAACCACTCGTCGGTCTGTTGTTCTATAACCCGCCACAACTCCTGTGCGGTGTGGGGCCTGTCCCCCAAACATATGAGTTTCAGAATGGCCTGCTGACGTTTACCCCGGGCTGTGCTGAAGTTGGTGGTGAAGGTGTGTGGCTGACTGGATGAGCAGGTGGAAGAAGAGGAGGAGGAAGCTGAGTAGGAGGAGGAGGAGACAGGAGGCAAAGAATGTTGCCCTGCGATCCTTGGCGGCGGAAGGACGTGCGCCAAACAGCTCTCCGCCTGGGGCCCAGCCGCCACTACATTTTCCCAGTGTGCAGTTAGGGAGATATAGCGTCCCTGGCCGTGCTTACTGGTCCACGTATCTGTGGTTAGGTGGACCTTGCCTTAGATGGCGTTGCGCAGTGCACACTTGATTTTATCGGACACTTGTTTGTGCAGGGAAGGCACGGCTCTCTTGGAGAAGTAGTGGCGGCTGGGAACAACATACTGTGGGACAGCAAGTGACATGAGCTGTTTGAAGCTGTGTGTGTCCACCAGCCTAAATGACAGCATTTCATAGGCCAGTAGTTTAGAAATGCTGGCATTCAGGGCCAGGGATCGAGGGTGGCTAGGTGGGAATTTACGCTTTCTCTCAAATGTTTGTGAGATGGAGAGCTGAACGCTGCCGTGTGACATGGTTGAGATGCTTGGTGACGCAGGTGGTGGTGTTGGTGGTACATCCCATGTTTGCTGGGCGGCAGGTGCCAACGTTCCTCCAGAGGCAGAGGAAGAGGCCGAGGCGGCGGCAGCAGCAGCAGAAGAGGCCGAGGCGGCGGCAGCAGCAGAAGAGGCCGAGGCGGCAGCAGCAGAAGAGGTAGCAGGGGGAGCCTGAGTGACTTCCTTGTTTTTAAGGTGTTTACTCCACTGCAGTTCATGCTTTGCATGCAGGTGCCTGGTCATGCAGGTTGTGCTAAGGTTCAGAACGTTAATGCCTCGCTTCAGGCTCTGATGGCACAGCGTGCAAACCACTCGGGTCTTGTCGTCAGCACATTGTTTGAAGAAGTGCCATGCCAGGGAACTCCTTGAAGCTGCCTTTGGGGTGCTCGGTCCCAGAAGGCGGCGGTCAGTAGCAGGCGGAGTCTCTTGGCGGCGGGTGTTCTGATTTTGCCCACTGCTCCCTCTTTTGCTACGCTGTTGGCTCGGTCTCACCACTGCCTCTTCCTCCGAACTGTGAAAGTCAGTGGCACGACCTTCATTCCATGTGGGGTCTAGGACCTCATCGTCCCCTGAATCGTCTTCCACCCAGTCTTGATCCCTGACCTCCTGTTCAGTCTGCACACTGCAGAAAGACGCAGCAGTTGGCACCTGTGTTTCGTCATCATCAGAGACGTGCTGAGGTGGTATTCCCATGTCCTCATCATCAGGAAAAATAAGTGGTTGTGCGTTAGTGCATTCTATCTCTTCCACCCCTGGGGAAGGGCTAGGTGGATGCCCTTGGGAAACCCTGGCAGCAGAGTCTTCAAACAGCATAAGAGACTGCTGCATAACTTGAGGCTCAGACAGTTTCCCTGATATGCATGGGGGTGATGTGACAGACCGATGGGCTTGGTTTTCATGCGCCATCTGTGCGCTTTCTGCAGAAGACTGGGTGGGAGATAATGTGAACGTGCTGGATCCACTGTCGGCCACCCAATTGACTAATGCCTGTACCTGCTCAGGCCTTACCATCCTTAGAACGGCATTGGGCCCCACCAAATATCGCTGTAAATTCTGCTGGCTACTGGGACCTGAGGTAGTTGGTTCACTAGGACGTGTGGCTGTGGCAGAACGGCCACATCCTCTCCCAGCACCAGAGGGTCCACTAACACCACCAAGACCATGTCCACGTCCGCGTCCCTTATTAGATGTTTTCCTCATTGTTCCCGTTCACCACAATTTTGAGAATGGCAAATTTGGGAATAGTTTTTCAACCCAGAACAAAAAGTGTGCTTTTACGGTGACTACAAATAACTTGACCAGCTAAAACAGTACAGATTTGGTTGAATAGAGATGTGAGGCCTGTTTTTTTTTGCGCTGTGTGACAGGTATAGATTTAATCACAGAATCAGACTTCTATCTGCACGGTAGCGTGTGTCTTAGGTTTTTCTGAATGACACTATCAGTATCTTCAATGTAAGATATCCTTTTTGGGATAGATTATAAGTAGGCCTCAAATACCACAAACTAGTTATTTTGAGAATGGCAAATTTGGGAATAGTTTTTCAACACAGAAAAAAAAATGGGATTTTACGGTCACTACAAATAACTTGACCAGCTAAAACAGTACAGATTTGGTTGAATAGAAATGTGAGGCCTGTTTTTTTTTGCGCTGTGTGACAGGTATAGGTTTAATCACAGAATCAGACTTCTATCTGCACGGTAGCGTGTGTCTTAGGTTTTTCTGAATGACACTATCAGCACCTTCAATGTAAGATATCCTTTTTGGGATAGATTTCAAGTAGGCCTCATATACCAGAAACTAGTTATTTTGAAAATGGCAAATTTGGGAATAGTTTTTCAACCCAGAACAAAAAGTGTGCTTTTACGGTCACTACAAATAACTTGACCAGCTAAAACAGTACAGATTTGGTTGAATAGAAATGTCAGGTCTATTTTTTAGGCGCTGGGTGACAGGCTCAACTTGCCCCTGATGTAGTATATGGCCAAAAAATAACCACACTGTTGATTGTTAAATGCACTTGGGTGACACAGGCTCAGCCTGCACCAGATGTAGTATATGGCCAAAAAATAATCAGACTGTTGATGGTTAAATGCACTTCGGTGACACAGGCTCAGCCTGCAGCTGATGTAGGATATAGCACAAAATAACCACACTATTGATGGTTAAATACACTTGGTGATAGATTGTGCTGGCGCACCACGAGTCACAAAATGGCCGCCGATCACCCCAGAAAAAAAAGTGATCTAAAAACGCTCTGGGCAGCCTCAAAAAAGTGAGCAAGTCAATATTAGCACTTCAATGATCCACAGCTTCAGATCGATCACAGAATGAAGTCTTTTGGAAGAGTTAATCTGCCTAATCTCGCCCTAACGTCGCAGCTGCAACCTCTCCCTATGCTTGAATCAGCAGAGTGACGTGCAGCGCAACGTGACCTAAGCTTATATAGAGGCTGGGTCACATGCTGCACTGGCCAATCACAGCCATGCCAATAGTAGGCAAGGCTGTGATGGCCTCTTGGGGCAAGTAGTATGACGCTTGTTGATTGGCTGCTTTGCAGCCTTTCAAAAAGCGCCAAGAAAGCGCCGAACACCGAACCCGGACTTTTACGAAATTATACAGTTCGGGTTCGCTCATCCCTATTACTGAGCTCACTGGTGCGTTCCTTCTTTTTAAGAATTTTCCAAACAGTTGTTTTGGCCACGCCTAATGTTTTTGCTATCTCTCTGATGGGTTTGTTTTGTTTTTTCAGCCTAATGATGGCTTGCTTCACTGATAGTGACAGATTCCAAATGCAAATGGCACACTTGAAATTAACTCTGGACCTTTTATCTGCTCATTGTAATTGGGATAATGAGGGAATGACACACACCTGGCCATGGAAACAGCTGAGAAGCCAATTGTACCATTACTTTTGTTCCCTTAACAAGTGGGAGGCACATATGCAAACTGTTGTAATTCCTACACCGTTCATCTGATTTGGATGTAAATACCCTCAAATTAAAGCTGACAGTTTGCAGTCAAAGCACATCTTGTTTGTTTCATTTCAAATCCATTGTGATGGTATCACGACCGGCGTGCCGATCACATACGTAACGCAAAGGGAGGGAAAAGGGAAAGCCCTGTCCAAGGGAGAGGGAAAGGTGGTGACCCCTAACTCACCTTGAGGCTGGCACCTGACTACCCTGACGTCCCTAGATGGGTTTCTCACCCGTATGCCGATCACGTGCCTAAACCCTGGCTTTCCCTAAGATGAGCCCCAAGTAGTGAATAGGGCGGTGGGGACACTAGTCCTCACCACTAACACTAAAGGAAAACACCAAGGAGAGGACAGACAATACAGACAAAACATATAATCTCAGGTGAGCGGCAACAGCGGACAACAAAAGCCCAACAGGGATCCGGAGGGTAAAGCTCTGGAACGACAACCAGGAATCACAGCTACACAGCTCCAGTGGGTCAGTATAGAAGTCCAGGCAGGAAGCTCTATATCTGGCAACCAGAGAAGTGGGAGGGAGAATATAAGGAGGTTGGAGTGACGGACAAGAAACAGCTGAGGAGAAGAAGCTACGGATCCCTGAGTGAGACAAAAAGGATTGCAAGGCAAACACAGAAAGCTATCATTAAGAAGCAGCGCGATCTTTAGACATAGAGCGCGCAGCCACCCGCTGCGACTTCCTGACCCTGGGTATAACGGAGTCAGACGTGGCTCTTGACACCCTCGTAACAGTTGGTGTATAGAGCCAAAAATGTTACAATTGTGTCGATGTCCCAATATTTATGGACCTGACTGTATATATATATATATATATATATATATGTATATTGATAGATGTGCTCCAAGCATCTATGAGTGTGTGTATATATACAGTACAGACCAAAAGTTTGGACACACCTTCATGACTATGAAAATTGTAGATTCACACTGAAGGCATCAAAACTATTAATTAACACATGTGGAATTATATACATAACAAACAAGTGTGAAACAACTGAAAATATGTCATATTCTAGGTTCTTCAAAGTAGCCACCTTTTGCTTTGATTACTGCTTTGCACACTCTTGGCATTCTCTTGATGAGCTTCAAGAGGTAGTCCCCTGAAATGGTTTTCACTTCACAGGTGTGCCCTGTCAGGTTTAATAAGTGGGATTTCTTGCCTTATAAATGGGGTTGGGACCATCAGTTGCGTTGAGGAGAAGTCAGGTGGATACACAGCTGATAGTCCTACTGAATAGACTGTTAGAATTTGTATTATGGCAAGAAAAAAGCAGCTAAGTAAAGAAAAACGAGTGGCCATCATTACTTTAAGAAATGAAGGTCAGTCAGTCAGCCGAAAAATTGGGAAAACTTTGAAAGTAAGGGCTGATTGACCATGAAGGAGAGTGATGGGGTGCTGCGCCAGATGACCTGGCCTCCACAGTCACCGGACCTGAACCCAATCGAGATGGTTTGGGGTGAGCTGGACCGCAGAGTGAAGGCAAAAGGGCCAACAAGTGCTAAACATCTGTGGGAACTCCTTCAAGACTGTTGGAAGACCATTTCAGGTGACTACCTCTTGAAGCTCATCAAGAGAATGCCAAGAGTGTGCAAAGCAGTAATCAAAGCAATCAGTTGTTTCACACTTGTTTGTTATGTATATAATTCCACATGTGTTAATTCATAGTTTTGATATCTTCATAGTCATGAAAATAAAGAAAACTCTTTGAATGAGAAGGTGTGTCCAAACTTTTGGTCTGTACTGTATATATATATATATATATATCCCAGTTTTATATCTATGTATATATATATATATATATATATATATATATTATGTAGAGTTAAACTGTGGCCAGAAGCTCCCATGGTTGCCCCCCCCCCCCCCTGGAATGTGCCTGCTGAGGGGGAGAAACCGACAACTGGACAATTATTTCCAGTTTCGACCGCTTCAAAGGACAGAGGATCAAAAAGATCCTCTGCCCTTTGTCACCATCTCCGGCAGCGGCGGAGATGGTGTGCCTAACAGGGACATGGGAACAAAGAGTTCCTAAGCCCCTGTGTGTCGCTTTTCTCCGGCGCTGTAATTTCAGCGCCAGAGGTATGCATCATCTTCACAGGCGGGAGGATCAAAGGAAGCGCGCTCCAGGATGCGCGGGCTGGCGCGGTGACGTCATATCACAGCGCCGGCCCGCATGGAGTAGGCGGAAGCGCGGGAAGACTGGAGCCAGCACGGCTGGGTTTAAATACCCCAGCCATGCTACGCTTGGCAGTTGGAGACGTGCCACCCCAAGAGAATCAACCCCTGGACAGCGAGCAAGAGAATCAACCCCTGGACAACGAGCAAATAGGAATAAGTATCCTCAACCTCTATACCACCGTTTAACCCTTTGGTCCCCATATTACCTCCCTATAACCCTATACCACCAACGCTGTATTAACCCCTGCATTCCCTATACCCTATATGCTCCGCACAGATAATGTGGTTTATTAGGTGATTCAGTAATTATGACGTGCTGCTCGCTCTCCCGTGCTCGATTTAAGAGCACCGTCTTTGCATCAGAATATGCATCATGATAGTGTAATTTGTGCAAGATTCATGGTACCAGCTGTACTTTATTTGTCCCTTTCTGTATTTCATGGTTTTAACGTCACTAACCTGCGGTGAGCAGCTGTTGCCCATGGTGCCGGCTGCAACAATGCGTGATGACGTCGATAGTGGCCCGAAGAAGCGCGAAACGGCCGTAGCCGCCACCATTCGCAACAAAGTGTCTGCTCCTGCATCCCGCATGTAACTTATTCCAATGAAGTTACAATAAAGAAGATTTCTATTTGCAACTTCGGTGAGTGCCGCACGTCTCTATATATCTTCTCTACGTTGTCACACTTGAAATCATCTCCTCTCTTGAGTGCAGAGCACCACGTATGAAGTTTGAATGACCGCTGCGCCAGTGATTAGCTAAAAGAGTGGCTGGATTGTAACCTGAATTTGCAGCAGTGCTGCCGTATTCTCCTCTTTACTTATATTGTTTGATGACTTCGCCCATGGCAGAGCATGCTGAAGACCTTCAGGCCTCAGCCCCCACAACCGCAGTAGAAGCCGCATGCGGTCTGATACAGGGACGTGAAGGAGCGGACACTTTTTTTGCAGTTTGCGATGAAAGGGACTATGTACACGCCATAAGCACTAAAGCCCTGGAGTCAAAAATTTTGGTGGATAAGGAGGTCAGACTTTTCTGGACTATCAAATCACTAAAATCCTATAAAGAGTGTGGACGAGTCCCTAGGGGCCTGCGTCTATTTAAGGACATTATGCAGTATGACAATGACCCTACTTTTGTTGGGGCATGGAAGGTTGCCCACCAGCAATTGTCCATGCAGATTATGGAGCTCGTACTAGCTCGAGATGAGA
This sequence comes from Bufo bufo, assembly GCF_905171765.1. NCBI lineage: Eukaryota > Metazoa > Chordata > Amphibia > Anura > Bufonidae > Bufo > Bufo bufo. The sequence goes on from NC_053391.1 coordinate 229,819,184, forward strand.
AAGAGTATGCAGCCGTCACCGACGAGCTAAGTAAGGCACGAGAGGAGTTACAAAAGAGATTGCTTGAGTCCCAGTTTCTGAGTTTTGAAAAGAGACTGAACAAAAAACTCCTATTGACACAAATGGAGATAAAAGAAAGAAAACGAGACAAGTTCATAAGAGATAAGAACTACTACGAGTTTGATCGCGTGTTCGATTGGGGGAAGAACAAGATGCACCCTAAGCGATTGCTACGCCGAGGACGGCACGATTTTTGGGCGACCGACTCTGATTCCAGCCTGTCAGAGGGGAATGGAGCCAATCCATCTAATAATGCCACCCCTTTAGTAAAGGAATGAGAAGGGGACGTGGCGGACGCTCAAGAAAAACCAAAGGAGGTTCGCAAGTCGATGAGACAAAGATGTCAAGTTACCTGGCGACAGTAGAAGATGAAGATCTGACCCCGAACACCCGCACCATAGACATAGTGGTTAACCTCACGGGTTTAGAACTGCATCCCACTCCTCAATCGAGGGCTGGGATTCAGCCTACCTGAGCAGTTTGACCCAGTCGACTTTGAAGTCGACCTATTCCTGTCTGTTCGCAAACTGTTCTTGAAAAAGTTGTTCGCTGAATCCCCGCCCAGTGACACACCCCCATTACCGGGGGAGATTCCAGCAACAATCACAGAAACTGATTTTCATTTAAAAGGCCGCTTTAATGAGGAGGAAATAGAATGCATACAGTTTTTGGCAAGCATGGAGACAGAAGAGGTAGACAGTAATAGTAGCCAGGGGGATAAATTTGTAGGGGGCGCCAGGTCCACCTTCCTTCCTCCCATGCCGGCCGGCTCGGCTATAGACCTGTTCCACAAACGGGTATTAAGGGAGATACGTGCGCTGATGTACCCAGCAGCACCCCCTAATATTACAGGGGAAGAGTATCAGGCCCTCCTGTGGTTGAAAAAACAGGAAAATATCATTATTAAGCCGGCCGACAAGGGAGGGAATGTGGTCCTGATGACCAGGGAATACTATATGGAAGAAGCAGGTAGACAGTTAAATGACGGCATAGTGTATCTCAAATTGAAAGGAGACCCCATTCGAGGGATCACCTCCAATCTCTGTGCATTAGTAGAAAACTACACAGTAGCCGGCTTCTTACCGAAAGGCATGACCACTAGGCTCATCCCTGCTTATCCTAAAATCCCTGTTTGGTACTTCGTACCAAAAATCCTCAAATCACTGACCCGACCACCCGGGTGTCCGATTGTCGCCAGGATCGGGTCAGTGACGGAACCACTCTCTGGCTACGTGAACTGGCTCCTCAGGCCACTCCTCATAGGTATCCCGACGTATCTCAAGGACACAGGGGACTTCCTCCAGGCACTCAAATCCCTTGAGTGGCGGAGTGAGTTCAGCCTGGTGTCCTTGGACGTCGAAAGCCTGTATACCAAGATCCTGCATGATCTGGGACTCCGGGCCATTAACCTTGTCCTCAGTCGGAGTGATAAGGAAACAGTCTTCAACAACTTCATTCTTGAAGCACTTGATCTAGTGCTCACCAGCAATGTTTTCCAGTTTGATGGGCAATGGTACCGCCAGGTACTAGGTACCGCAATGGGCACGCCCGTGTCGTGCACATTTGCGAACCTGTACCTGGCGGTATTTGAAGAGACTTATGTATTCTCGGTGGGTAACCCCTTCCTGCGGTTTATACACCTATTTTTGCGTTATGTCGATTTCATTTTTTTGGTCTGGTCGGGCAACGAGGAGTCGTGTCATGCATTCGTGCATTACCTCAATACGCGCAACCAGATGAACATGAGATTCACCGTCAATTTTGTCGGTGCGTCCCTTGATTTTCTGGATGTGCGCGTCATGAGAGATGGTGTATTAAACACCACAGGTTTTCGTAAACCCACCGCGACAAACTCGCTGCTCCACCAGACCAGTTTTCACCCGCCATAGGTAAAGGGGGCTGTCCCATACGGACAGTTTGTCCGTCTGCGGAGGATCAACGACACCGATGACGGGTTTTACCGACAGGCGCACAAACTTAAAAACCGCCTTTTGGATCGGGGTTACCCGCCGCGAATAGTCTCGGCCGGACTTCACAAGGCGGCCAAACTTGATCGTAATTTTCTGCTAGTTGAAAGGGCAAGGGACAAGAAATCATCTCGTTTTTGTAATTAAACGTGTCATTAACCAGAACTGGGATCTTTTGAAAGGGGATCCTTCTTTGAGCAACCTTTCTAGTCAGCGACCTTTAGTCACATTTAGAAGATGCCCTACCCTCAAAGATAAGCTAGTTGACAGTGTATTTAGCAAACCCCAGGTGGAGACCTGGCTCACTAGCAGAAAGTCTAGAGGGAATTATAAGTGCGGGCACTGTTCTTTTCTGTTCACTAAACGTATGTAAAAAATTGCTGCAGATAGGAGGTGTAACCCACGTAGTACGCGACTTTATCACTTGTCGCACACCGAATGTTGTCTATGTCGTCTTTTGCCCTTGCAAAAGATATTACATTGGAAAAACTATTCGCCCACTTTTTGAGCGAATCCGCGAACATGTCGGTTCTGTTCGTTCGGGAAAAGGATGTCCCCGTTTGATAGAACATATCAGAGCTGCTCATGGCGCCCGTCCGCGTTGTCTTTACTTTGCAGGAGTGGAACAGGTCCGACCCATCCCTAGGGGAGGAGATCGACACCGTCTGCTCCTGCAGAGGGAAGCAAGGTGTATTTTACGCACTGGGGCCATGGGGCCAGCAGGCCTGAACGACAGAAACGACATGTCCGTCTTTCTCTAAGTCGATTCTTGTGATATACCTATGCTCCGCACAGATGATGTGGTTTATTAGCTGATTCAGTAATTATGACGTGCTGCTCGCTCTCCCGTGCTAGATTTAAGAGCACCGTCTTTGCATCAGAATATGCATCATGATAGTGTAATTTGTGCAAGATTCATGGTACCAGCTGTACTTTATTTGTCCCTTTCTGTATTTCATGGTTTTATCGTCACTAACCTGCGGTGAGCAGCTGTTGCCCATGGTGCCGGCTGCGAAGTACCGCCTCTATAAAGCGCAACAATGCGTGATGACGTCGATAGCGGCCCGAAGAAGCGCGAGAGTACGCGTGAAACGGCCGTAGCCACCACCATTCGCAACAAAGTGTCTGCTCCTGCGTCCCGCATGTAACTTATTCCAATGAAGGAACAATAAAGAAGATTTCTATTTGCAACTTCGGTGAGTGCCACACGTCTCTATATATCTTCTCTACATTGTCGCATTCCCTATACCCTATACCACCAACAAACACCTGCATTAACCCCTGCATTCCCTACACCACCAAAGAACCCCTGCATTATCCCTGACCCTGTATTAACCCCTGCATTCCCTATACCCTATACCACCAATGATCTGCATTAACCCCTGCTCCATTAACCATCCCCTGACCCCTGCTGCTGAACTCCTGCAGTATAACCCCTGCCTATACCCCTGCACTGCATTGCTCTGATCCTTGCAGTGCTAACCCTCAGTTAACCCTTCCCCTGCTGCCCTGTATTGTATTTACGCAAAATACAAATGCAATAGCACTCTGCAACCAGCACTCTGCCCTGCCTCTATGCTGGATGTTGAATGAGGCATTGGTGTTCATTTTGGCCAAAGCGTAATAAGCCACTCACCACGTCAAGGTCGCCTCTATGAGTGGTCCCTAACACTAGTACCTACCTGTTATGGGCCATGATAGCCACACAAAGTCCAGGGAGCGCAGGTGCAGCATGCAGGCCAGGCTCACTCTGATTTTAACCCCGTCCGGTGCTATTACAGTTTTCATCGGATCCAGGGATGCAAGTACCAACATGCATGCTGAGCCCACTATATACTTCTCCTGGAGCCAAATGGCTACTGGCAGGCGCTGTAAAGACAGACTCAGTTTTATACTGACTTTAAAACCAGCCTCCAGGGCAGACTAACTGGTCAGGTGTGTATGACTGCATGGAGATCGCCACGCCTCCAATATATACTACAAAGAAAAAATGTGGGGGATTCAGTCAGCACAACCATGTATGCAGGTGCACATCGCTATGGCGAAATACATATACAAATGCAAAATACAAATGCAATAGCACTCTGCAACCAGCACTCTGCCCTGCCTCTATGCTGGATGTTGAATGAGGCATTGGTGTACATTTTGGCCAAAGCGTAATAAGCCACTCACCACGTCAAGGTCGCCTCTATGAGTGGTCCCTAACACTAGTACCTACCTGTTATGGGCCATGATAGCCACACAAAGTCCAGGGAGCGCAGGTGCAGCATGCATGCCAGGCACACTCTGCTTTTAACCCTGTTAGGCTACAGAAACTGCATATACATTAAATAGAACTTGGACAACAGAACAATTAAATTACTTTGAAATTTTGGTTACAAGTAAGCTAAGCAGCAGTACTCAATGTCAGGCAGCAGCTGCAAAAGCCAACAAGATTTTATGGTTTATAACAATAGAAATAGCTACCCTTGATGCAATGTACTATTACCCCTTTATAAATCCATCATAAGGCCACATTTTTAATTGGAACTGTACATTCTTAAGAGGATATAGGAGATCTGAACAGGTTAAAAGGTGGGCGACTTAAATAGGATAGAAGGTCTCTTTTTAAATCAAAGGCTTGAAAAAGCACACCTTTGAAAAAATACATATTAAAGGTGATCTCATTTATATGCACAATATACATGTGTTGTCAATGCAAATAACTGGCACATGTTTTTTTTTATATTCTATAGTCCTTCCAATATACTAATCACTAGACAGACCACACATGGAGTACTGTGTACAGTTCTGGGCTCCTGCGAAAAAGACAAATTAGAGCTGGAGAGGTTTCAGAGGAGGGCTTTTACAGTACCCTAAAGGTTATCAAAATAACGCCTCATGCACACGGCCGTGTTCCTCGGCCGAGAGCGGTCCATGGTAACACGGCCTGGATTCCTGTTGAGAGCAGGAGCGCACGGCATCATTGGTTGCTATGACGCCGTGCGCTTCATGCCGCCGCTGCACTACAGTAATACACTCGTAGAGTGTTCCGCGGCCGAGAGCGGTCCGTGGTAACACGACCTGGATTCCTGTTGAGAGTAGGAGCGCACTGCGTCATTGGTTGCTATGACGCCGTGCGCTTCATGCCGCCGCTGCACTACAGTAATATACTCGTAGACTGCTCTCAACAGGAATCCAGGCCGTGTTATCACGGACCGATCTCGGCCGCGGAACACGGCCGTGTGCATGAGGCCTTGGGTTATTCTGTTTGTAAAAAAGATGACTGAGGGAGATCAAATAACTATGTACAAATATATCCGGGGGCAGTACAGAGATCTCTCCATCTATTTATAACTGGCGAGCAAAAGGGTTACAATGTTTTGAACTTTTGACTTTTAGGCTCCATATCTCACCATCCACTACAGCTTCAAATATGAGACTACCATCATTTTATTGACAATCATCTTGGCTATCTCATACATAAATTGGACTTCCAACTATTTAGCATATGATTAGTAATGCAGATTCTTGTCATGTAACTGCATTGTTACTGTTTTGCTCCTAAAATTCTAATTTTTAGTTTTTATTATTTTGTTAGTGTTTTCTAAATCTATTTTTTTGTTGTATATTACTGTGTGATTTTATGTTTATGTATTATAGGGATATCCAATTAAAGCATTGAATCCTAAAGCAGTTTCAGATAGGAGAGTGTATGTTAATATAACAATCTTTTTATACTCTTTCTTTTAAGTTCACCTTTTTCTTTCAACACTGCCTGAATCCTTCTGGGCATGCTCTCATTCAGATTCAAGCATGTCTCAACCGAAACCTGTTCCCCAGTCTCTTCTACGCATTCCCAATGTTGATGCATACTGGTCAACTCACTTTTGTATGAAAACAGCTTTTTCTTCAACTCTACCCACAAGTGTTCGATTGGGTTGAGGTTTGGGGACCGTGGGGGCCAAGCCAGCACCTCTACTTCATTGTCATTGAACCATTTCTTCGCCAATATCTACGTATGCTTCGGGTGGTTGTCCTGCTGGGACCCTAAGTTGTCCTTTTCATACCCATAGTACTCGAGTGTACGATGTAACTTGTCTTGTAGGATACTCACATATAGCTTAGCATTGAGACCACCATCAATCCTGGTCAAATATCCAAAGTCTTTGGATGTGAAACAACCCCATATCATCTGGCTTCCTCCACCTAACTTGATAGTTCCCTCAATTTCTGGATCCGTTATTCCCCTTTTTCCTTGTTTCCTCCAGACCCATTTGCACTTGCACCCATCAGAGCCCTTTCTTCTCTTCTCTCTAAATCACCCTTTTTCAATCTTCTACCGTCCACTATTCATACTTTTTTGCAAACTCGAGGTGATGCTTCTTCATCTTATTTTAGGTCACCCTTCCAGACTTGTGTAATGCACATTGCACAGTGCTTGCATTGTGTGAGATACCTTTTTTCTTGTCACAGTATATCCTGAGATATGTAGTACAAGATTACCAGCTTTTATTTTTAAAACCTGATTTTGCGATACAGTGTCCCAGGATGTCTAGCCTTTATGTTTGTGTATTGTCATCCAGTGGTTCTGTTGTGAATTTTTGTTTGTGTTTTGTTTATAAGAAGTTGCAATCCTTAACCAAATCCAAGAGGTAATAGTGGACACATCTACACTCCACAGAGTGGAACTACATCCTCTATATCCTGGACAGATCACTCATGACTGGTCATGCAAGGATTACCTCCTGTAACATATCAGTAAATTTGTAGTTAACATATGTCTGATTTTCATCATTGGCTGCTCACAAAGGATGATAGCCATTTTCAAAGGCCTTTGGAGTGGGTCAACATGGATTGCCAGAATAATACTTATTTTGAAGCAGATGCTGAATTTGATGTGCTGAGATAAAGAGTAAGACACCATTCCTAGTCTGACGTCATTCCATGTTACCATAAAGGCTTCAGGCCTGGGACCTTTGCACAGCAGCGACTGGAAGAGGAGGGTGCTTTTTGTGAGTAGAAAGTATTAAAAAAACAGATACATCAGCTATTATTTTTGCATCAGCTATCCAATCTGTAGTGCATTAACTTTAGTGTAAAATGGCATAGCACACGACTATTATGAAAAGTATACAAGCAAAAGTGTTTATACAAAATGCTTGTGTGAAACATGATCTAAGTATGTTTATAGGTATTTCATATAAACCATAGAGGGCTAAAATGTGGTCATCGTTACTAGTACCTAAACATTGCAAACGTCATATTTTCTTTGGATACTACTAACAAGGATCACTGCTTCTTCCTTAGAAAACTAATTCTGACTTTCATCTTCTGTTTGAGTGGCGCCTCTTCATTTTCCTAAATAAAGCAGCAAATTTTACAGTACGTGTACAGTGTCCCCACTGCAGGTCGTTGGTATTAAAGTCATCGTATTTCATGCTTTATATTCATGTGTTATATGTCTTTATGCAAACAGTTTCAGAAGGCAGCAGAAAGTTGAGTGGCCATAAAAGAGGATTGCAAACTATTTTGTCAGAGAAAGGTAAACACACTACACAGTACAGAGGGTAGTGCAATGGTTAGTTGTGTCACTATATGCGACTTTGCCCCACTCACGCCAGTTCAAAAATTTTGGTTGTGGCGTGGGCGGGGAAGGGGATTGACCAGCAGGCCCGTCTTATTCACCAATTTCTATGCCTGTTTTAGGAGTGAAAAATGGTCTAAATATAAGCTTACATTTAGTCTTACATTTTGAACTGGCACTTGATGCACCAAAGTTGTGGAGAGCCCTGCTCCGCTTCATAATTTCAGCTGATCCTTCAATAGTTATGGGGCTTTATTAAGACCAGCGTCTAAAAAGCCAGTATTAATAAATGTGGCGCAAAGAACTTATTTCAGATTTCATAAAAGTGGTTACAAGGAGAAGAGTTTGTTAAGTTAATTCTCATGTACATACCGCAATTACATTATGGATCCAAGTGGATCAGATAGACAGCCCTTACCACATGATTTACCTAGCAATGCCCCTGCTTTCTGTTTTTAGTAGTCTCCAGTTTATTGCCTAAGGTTGGAAAAGGGACCAGTCCCATAAAGACCATCTCTTTCCATATATCCTATTAGAGCATAAGAATGTTCAGGACTCCTCTCTATTATCCAGACCAGAGACCAAGAACAGCTCTCACTATAGCAGACCTGCTGCTGTATTACATGCTTGGCTATTCATCAGGAAAATATTTGGCAATATTTACGTGATCACTAGAGTGATTTTTGTATAAAGATAAGTTGTCTTTATGAGACAGCCCCTTTAATACTATAAATGACTGATATTTAGAATCATTTTTGACAACTTAGCGAATTCTGGTTGATCAGCTTGATCTGTATATAGCATAACATGGATTGGGGTGGGCCCATATAGACTTTCAACTGAGCCCGTCTCCTGCAGCAAGGAGAGAGCTACAGTATGTGAGCTTTTCTTTCTCCTCGTTCTAGAGATCGTGGGGGTCTTAGCATTCAGACCGAATGAAGCCTTTGCTTTGTCCCTGTCATAAACATTTTTGAAAGCTTTGTAACAATTTAAGATTAAATTACTTTTTGGTTAAGATGATGAATTAGCCAAAATTTCCTTCTAGAAAATTTTTATTTTTGTTAGAAGGCACATAAAAAAGAAACAGAAAAAAATAAAACAGCAGAAACATACCTAGCAGTGTAATAATGTATCATGCACATTTCTTGTGAATATCTACTTTGTCAATACTTAACTTTATGTCAATATGTTATCCTTATCTTAATACATTGACATCTTACTTTGTTCTATAGAGAATTTTGGCTGTAAAAAAGCAATTATTATATTTAACAAAGATTAATAGAAAAAATGCATATTTGTCAGATTTGATTTAAAAGAGAATTTGGAAGAAGACATCAAAGGAATGGTTTATCCTGCTTTTATGTGCTTTAAGGATAATTGGGGAATATTACATTTCTGTTAAACATAACAGGACATGTCTTGGCAATATCTCCATATAATAAGAATAATACATGACAGTTTTCATTATAAATACAGGAATGCCCATTGATGTATTTCAATGATACATATTATTCTTTATGTTGCAGTAAAAATAACATGTTAATATTTGGGAGGATGATTTTTGCAAAATGAGTTTTAGTTTTCATCGATTTCATTTATATACTTTTTGGGAGGAAGGGGAATGGAGAGAAAAAACAAGAAACACTTTGTATGGCTTGCCCTGTGCAATATAACTGCTAAATTACCTTTACTGTATGGGTCATTACAATTGTGAGAGTACAAAATATGTGATTTATTATCGTGAACTATTTTTAAAAAAATAATGAAAAGAGTTCATAATTTTTATTTTTTCTGGTTGCTGGACTAATCAGGTTCCTGTTTCAGCATCCAATCCTAAAGTCAGGCGGGGAATTTAAGTAGTGTGCTCTTTGTTTTGCCTGTGATTTGGTCTCGGCTCTAGTTAGTTCTGTGTTCTCAGAACAGTGCTACATTTCTGTTTGACATTCCTCTCTCTTGATCTCATTTTGTTTCTGACTTAAACCCTTGTCTATTAATTAAGCTTTAATAGTTTTTTCTCCTGGTTTTGATTCAGCTTGTTTCTTATTTAAGTCCTTATCTGCTGTTTATCCTTGTATTGACTCTCCTGACTCAGCGTCAGCTTTACTCTTCTGCTACTCCTTGGCATCTGATATGTCTCTTACCTGTGAGCTTGCTCCTGTTTTCTGTCAACTTGTAACCTGGGTCTCTAGCAGCCAGGTCCCGCCAGCCTTAAGCAGACTTTGTTAAACAACTAGGGTTAGCTTTAGATCTACTAACCATAGTGGTGAAGGAAGATAGCAGATTTAGAGTTTTATTATGGTAGTTCTGGATGGTGACTGCATGTTTACTCACTCCTGTTCCTTTATATTTATCCATTATAACCTGTGATTGCATGTCACTTGCTGATCTATGGAAGTCAACATAGTGAGAACCTCAAAGAAAAGAATCATGAAAGAACAAATGGCCCCCTGGCATTTTTTCTGCACATTGCTGCTTCCTATGTTGTACTGTCCTACAGGTCTTGTTCAAGTGGTGTAAACCTAGCTGAGCATCACAATTTAATAAGACTCTCTTAGTGGCTGCTCTAAGTTCTGGCAAATAGATGAGGGCCCTGAATGAGGGACCCTTCTGTATTCACTTAGAATTCTGTTAAAGTTTATTTCAAAATGCATTTTCTGAACCAGTTAATCTAAGTAAGATGCAGAATATGGCCATAGCAGTGTCTCTATGGATCTTCTGAACTAGTTAAAGTCACATTCATCGCATGGAACTTTATGGACTTTCGAAAGAGAGGTGATTCATTTTCCATTATTGTTATGTATGAACAGTACAGTAAGCATTTATTGCAGGTTTTTTAATCTAAAGTTATCAAGAATCAAGTATTCAGTTTGTGTATCGTGCAGTATTTTATAAGTGAGTGTGAGGGCCCATTCATGATTTCTACGCACTGATGTATGGATTAGTTGTTTCAAAGAGGACAGAAAACAAATAGGGTTGTTGGATGTAGGGAAGCTTCAAGCGACTAAAGTGATGTTAAGAGTAAGGTCAAAGATTGGAGAAAGCGGCCATTGTGTAAAATGTCCATTTTGAGAGTTAGTAAGGACAGTGGAGAGAAAAAAAAAATCAATGACACGAAAGAGCTAAGATTCCAAAAAGCAAATCGTATAAATGAATTCATGTGGTATTCGCATTCATGGCAAATGCCATTTCAAAGAGATACTTCCTGCTGCCCTGATACATCTAAGTAATTTACATTTCTGGTTCCAAAGACGCCTAAGGCACCACACTGGAATTTCATTTATTTCTATTTTATTGTTATTATACAACATTATCATGGTTTGTAATGCCAGCATCTGTACTTTAATTTACAAATCTAAAATGTTAATAATGAAATACTATTAGCAGATTACTCTTGGCATTTTCCTATGCAGTTTCAGATACATTTACATTTAATCATGTGCACTGAATATATCATAACAATCTTGCAAAAACAACACTTGACTTGTGTTGAAATTCCTAGGAAACTTGGTAAAGCAGGATGTTCATGAAGAATGCATCTTGCAAACCATATGTTCACATCTACACCAGAATTTCTGTTCAGGGCCTCCATTGTAGATGCCATCAAAATTATTACACCAAAAAGTCTGTGAGTAGGGATGAGCGAACCCGAACTGTATAGTTCGGGTTCGTACCGAATTTTGGGGTGTCCGCGACACGGACCCGAACCCGAACATTTTCGTAAAAGTCCGGGTTCGGTGTTCGGCGCTTTCTTGGCGCTTTTTGAAAGGCTGCAAAGCAGCCAATCAACAAGCGTCATACTACTTGGCCCAAGAGGCCATCACAGCCATGCCTACTATTGGCATGGCTGTGATTGGCCAGTGCACCATGTGACCCAGCCTCTATTTAAGTTGGAGTCACGTAGCGCCGCACGTCACTCTGCTATGATCAGTATAGGGAGAGGTTGCAGCTGCGACGGTAGGGCGAGATTAGGCAGATTAACTCCTCCAAAAGACTTCATTCTGTGATCGATCTGCAGCTGTGGATCATTGAAGTGCTATTATTGACTTGCTCACTTTTTTAAGGCTGCCCAGAGCGTTTTTAGATCACTTTTTTTCTGGGGTGACCGGCGGCCATTTTGTGACTTGTGGTGCGCCAGCACGAGCTATCACCAAGTGTATTTAACCATCGATAGTGTGGTTATTTTGTGCTTGTGGTGAAACCAACCTCGCCACTGGGCTTTGGAGAGGACTGGCTGCTGGCCTCTTGCCCCAGGATTATGGGCCCTATCATCAGCCCATGCAAAACTTAAGCTCCATGGCAATTGAACTGTATGTGTGTGGTCTGAGCGCCATTCAATAATATGCGCTCAGACCTAAGCTATCTGGGGATATGTTGCATGTCTTTATTTTATGTAGTAAATGTAACCTTGTGTATTTTATTGTATTTTATGTCTTTTTGCAACCATGTGCTCAATGGAGTCTGCCTCTATCCCTGGATATAATTTGATTATTTTCCCATTGTCTCCAGGAAAGAGGGCTCTGTAAAACTGGTTTGAGCCAGATAGCCATGTGCCAGCCAGGGCCCAAAAGATATTTTACTAACTTTTGAATCCCTGGTCTGATTCATGCCAGTTTTTAATATGTTGTTCCCCTGAATGGATTGATTGCGAATATGTAATTTTTATGTGAATGTGATGTATGGTTTTAGAGTTATGAAAGTTGGGTAGAAAGTATGTTTAACTGTATGTATAATTGAGTCTCCTCTCAGGATAAGGGGAGGGAATATGCTGGGTGTGTTTCTATTGTCCCATTGTGTGTTTAAAAGGGTGATGTCTGTTCTGTTGTCCTCACATGTGTATTGGCGATCTCCTTTTGTCCTCAGAGATAATTGGATTGCTCTTCAGGTTGTCTGGACAGAGAGGAGGAAACCATGATGCATTGTGGGGATATGTTGTCCTATGTTACAGTCTTCATTCTGGTCCTCTGGGGGCGTGAACGATTGGTTGCTGTAGTTACATTGTATGTCTTGTTAATTACTGATTGGTTGTATTTCAAACCCCTGTGGGCAGTACTATGTTTGTTTTTTGTGAATAAAAGAGGCTGTACTTCAAGTACAGTCAGACCACTGCTTGACCCTCAAAACGGAGCCTTGTCTCGTTATTGGGGGGGATTCACTGTATGCTGTTAGAAGACCGATTGCCAGGATTGTATGCTTTTCCTGTTCGTCTGCTAGCAGCTATTCGTGAGGTTCCAGTTTGGAGTGCTACTTTGTATCCAGTTCGGGAGTTGGTGTTCTGCAGTAGCTGTGCCTGTCTCTCAGAAAGGGGCATATCGCCTAAACGGATTTTAACCCCTTGTCTGCTGAAACGGTCCGTTACAGTGCTATATCCTACATCAGCTGCAGGCTGAGCCTGTGTCACCGAAGTGCATTTAACCATCAACAGTCTGGTTATTTTTTGGCCATATACTACATCAGCTGCAGGCTGAGCCTGTGTCACCCAAGTGCATTTAACCATCAACAGTCTGATTATTTTTTGGCCATATACTACATCAGCTGCAGGCTGAGCCTGTGTCACCCAAGTGCATTTAACCATCAACAGTGTGGTTATTTTTTGGCCATATATTACATCAGGGGCAAGTTGAGCCTGTCACCCAGCGCCTAAAAAATAGACCTGACATTTCTATTCAACCAAATCTGCACAGTTTTAGCTGGTCAAGTTATTTGTAGTGACCGTAAAAGCAGACTTTTTGTTCTGGGTTGAAAAAGCATTCCCAAATTTGCCATTCTGAAAATAACTAGTTTGTGGTATTTGAGGCCTACTTGAAATCTATCCCAAAAAGAAAATCTTACATTGAAGGTATTGATAGTGTCATTCAGAAAAACCTAAGACACACGCTAGCGTGCTGATAGAAGTGTCATTCTGTGATTAAACCTATAACTGTCACACAGCGCAAAAAAAAACAGGTCTCACAATTCTATTCAACCAAATCTGCACAGTTTTAGCTGGTCAAGTTATTTGTAGTGACCGTAAAAGCACACTTTTTGTTCTGAGTTGAAAAAGCATTCCCAAATTTGCCATTCTCAAAATTGTGGTGAACGGGAACAATGAGGAAAACATCTAATAAGGGATGCGGACGTGGACATTGTCGTGGTGGTGTTAGTGGACCCTCTGGTGCTGGGAGAGGACGTGGCCGTTCTGCCACAGCCACACGTCCTAGTGAACCAACTACCTCAGGTCCCAGTAGCCAGCAGAATTTACAGCGATATTTGGTGGGGCCCAATGCCGTTCTAAGGATGGTAAGGCCTGAGCAGGTACAGGCATTAGTCAATTGGGTGGCCGACAGTGGATCCAGCACGTTCACATTATCTCCCACCCAGTCTTCTGCAGAAAGCGCACAGATGGCGCATGAAAACCAAGCCCATCGGTCTGTCACATCACCCCCATGCATATCAGGGAAACTGTCTGAGCCTCAAGTTATGCAGCAGTCTCTTATGCTGTTTGAAGACTCTGCTGCCAGGGTTTCCCAAGGGCATCCACCTAGCCCTTCCCCAGGGGTGGAAGAGATAGAATGCACTAACGCACAACCACTTATTTTTCCTGATGATGAGGACATGGGAATACCACCTCAGCACGTCTCTGATGATGACGAAACACAGGTGCCAACTGCTGCGTCTTTCTGCAGTGTGCAGACTGAACAGGAGGTCAGGGATCAAGACTGGGTGGAAGACGATGCAGGGGACGATGAGGTCCTAGACCCCACATGGAATGAAGGTCGTGCCACTGACTTTCACAGTTCGGAGGAAGAGGCAGTGGTGAGACCGAGCCAACAGCGTAGCAAAAGAGGGAGCAGTGGGCAAAATCAGAACACCCGCCGCCAAGAGACTCCGCCTGCTACTGACCGCCGCCATCTGGGACCGAGCACCCCAAAGGCAGCTTCAAGGAGTTCCCTGGCATGGCACTTCTTCAAACAATGTGCTGACGACAAGACCCGAGTGGTTTGCACGCTGTGCCATCAGAGCCTGAAGCGAGGCATTAACGTTCTGAACCTTAGCACAACCTGCATGACCAGGCACCTGCATGCAAAGCATGAACTGCAGTGGAGTAAACACCTTAAAAACAAGGAAGTCACTCAGGCTCCCCCTGCTACCTCTTCTACTGCTGCCGCCTCGGCCTCTTCTGCTGCTGCTGCCGCCGCCTCGGCCTCTTCCTCCGCCTCTGGAGGAACGTTGGCACCTGCCGCCCAGCAAACATGGGATGTACCACCAACACCACCACCTGCGTCACCAAGCATCTCAACCATGTCACAAGGCAGCGTTCAGCTCTCTATCTCATAAACATTTGAGAGAAAGCGTAAATTCTCACCTAGCCACCCTCGATCCCTGGCCCTGAATGCCAGCATTTCTAAACTACTGGCCTATGAAATGCTGTCATTTAGGCTGGTGGACACACACAGCTTCAAACAGCTCATGTCACTTGCTGTCCCACAGTATGTTGTTCCCAGCCGCCACTACTTCTCCAAGAGAGCCGTGCCTTCCCTGCACAAACAAGTGTCCGATAAAATCAAGTGTGCACTGCGCAACGCCATCTGTGGCAAGGTCCACCTAACCACAGATACGTGGACCAGTAAGCACGGCCAGGGACGCTATATCTCCCTAACTGCACACTGGGTAAATGTAGTGGCGGCTGGGCCCCAGGCGGAGAGCTATTTGGCACACGTCCTTCCGCCGCCAAGGATCGCAGGGCAACGATCTTTGCCTCCTGTCTCCTCCTCCTCCTACTCAGCTTCCTCCTCCTCTTCTTCCACCTGCTCATCCAGTCAGCCACACACATTCACCACCAACTTCAGCACAGCACGGGGTAAACGTCAGCAGGCCATTCTGAAACTCATATGTTTGAGGGACAGCCCCCACACCGCACAGGAGTTGTGGCGGGGTATAGAACAACAGACCGACGAGTGGTTGCTGCCGGTGAGCCTCAAGCCCGGCCTGGTGGTGTGCGATAATGGGCGAAATCTCGTTGCAGCTCTGGGACTAGCCGGTTTGACGCACATCCCTTGCCTGGCGCATGTGCTGAATTTGGTGGTGCAGAAGTTCATTCGCAACTACCCCGACATGTCAGAGCTGCTGCATAAAGTGCGGGCCGTCTGTTCACGCTTCCGGCGTTCACACCCTGCCGCTGCTCGCCTGTCTGCGCTACAGCGTAACTTCGGCCTTCCCGCTCACCGCCTCATATGCGACGTGCCCACCAGGTGGAACTCCACCTTGCATATGCTGGACAGACTGTGCGAGCAGCAGCAGGCCATAGTGGAGTTTCAGCTGCAGCACGCACGGGTCAGTCGCACTGCGGATCAGACCCACTTCACCACCAATGACTGGGCCTCCATGCGAGACCTGTGTGCCCTGTTGCGCTGTTTCGAGTACTCCACCAACATGGCCAGTGGCGATGACGCCGTTATCAGCGTTACAATACCACTTCTATGTCTCCTTGAGAAAACACTTAGGGCGATGATGGAAGATGAGGTGGCCCAGGAGGAAGAGGAGGAAGAGGGGTCATTTTTAGCACTTTCAGGCCAGTCTCTTCGAAGTGACTCAGAGGGAGGTTTTTTGCAACACCAGAGGCCAGGTACAAATGTGGCCAGACAGGGCCCACTACTGGAGGACGAGGATGAGGAGGAGGTGGATGAGGATGAAGCATGTTCACAGCGGGGTGGCACCCAAAGCAGCTCGGGCCCATCACTGGTGCGTGGCTGGGGGGAAACACAGGACGATGACGATACGCCTCCTACAGAGGACAGCTTGTCCTTACCTCTGGTCAGCCTGGCACACATGAGCGACTACATACTGCAGTGCCTGCGCAACGACAGCAGAGTTGCCCACATTTTAACGTGTGCGGACTACTGGGTTGCCACCCTGCTGGATCCCCGGTACAAAGACAATGTGCCCACCTTACTTCCTACACTGGAGCGTGATAGGAAGATGCGCGAGTACAAGCGCACGTTGGTAGACGCGCTACTGAGAGCATTCCCAAATGTCACAGGGGAACCAGTGGAAGCCCAAGGCGAAGGCAGAGGAGAAGCAAGAGGTCGCCAACGCAGCTGTGTCACGCCCAGCTCCTCTGAGGGCAGGGTTAGCATGGCAGAGATGTGGAAAAGTTTTGTCAACACGCCACAGCTAAGTGCACCACCACCTGATACGGAACGTGTTAGCAGGAGGCAACATTTCACTAACATGGTGGAACAGTACCTGTGCACACCCCTCCACGTACTGACTGATGGTTCGGCCCCATTCAACTTCTGGGTCTCCAAATTGTCCACGTGGCCAGAGCTAGCCTTTTATGCCTTGGAGGTGCTGGCCTGCCCGACGGCCAGCGTTTTGTCTGAACGTGTATTCAGCACGGCAGGGGGGCGTCATTACAGACAAACGCAGCCGCCTGTCTACAGCCAATGTGGACAAGCTGACGTTCATAAAAATGAACCAGGCATGGATCCCACAGGACCTGTCCATCCCTTGTGCAGATTAGATATTAACTACCTCCCCTTAACAATATATTATTCTACTCCAGGGCACTTCCTCATTCAATACTATTTTTAATTTCATTTTACCATTATATTGCGGGGCAACCCAAAGTTGAATGAACCTCTCCTCTGTCTGGGTGCCGGGGTCTAAATGTGTGACAGTGGCCTGTTCCAGTGGTGGGTGACGTGAAGCCTGATTCTCTGCTATGACATGAATACAGATTCTGCGCTGACATAAGGCCAGATTCTCTGTTACGGGACCGCTCTCCTCTGCCTGGGTGCCTGGGCCTAAATGTGTGACAGTGGCCTGTTCCAGTGGTGGCTGACATGAAGCCTGATTCTCTGCTATGACATGAAGACAGATTCTGCGCTGACATAAGGCCAGATTCTCTGTTACTGGACCGCTCTCCTCTGTCTGGGTGCCGGGGCCTAAATGTGTGACAGTGGCCTGTTCCAGTGGTGGGTGACGTGAAGCCTGATTCTCTGCTATGACATGAATACAGATTCTGCGCTGACATAAGGCCAGATTCTCTGTTATGGGACCTCTCCTCTGCCTGGGTGCCTGGGCCTAAATGTGTGACACTGGCCTGTTCCAGTGGTGGCTGACGTGAAGCCTGATTCTCTGCTATGACATGAAGACAGATTCTGCGCTGACATAAGGCCAGATTCTCTGTTACGGGACCGCTCTCCTCTGTCTGGTTGCCGAGGCCTAAATGTGTGACAGTGGCCTGTTCCAGTGGTGGGTGACGTGAAGCCTGATTCTCTGCTATGACATGAATACAGATTCTGCGCTGACATAAGGCCAGATTTTCTGTTACGGGACCTCTCTCCTCTGCCTGGGTGCCTGGGCCTAAATGTGTGACAGTGGCCTGTTCCAGTGGTGGGTGACGTGAAGCCTGATTCTCTGCTATGACATGAATACAGATTCTGCGCTGACATAAGGCCAGATTCTCTGTTACGGGACCTCTCTCCTCTGCCTGGGTGCCTGGGCCTAAATGTGTGACAGTGGCCTGTTCCAGTGGTGGGTGACGTGAAGCCTAATTCTCTGCTATGACATGAATACAGATTCTGCGCTGACATAAGGCCAGATTCTCTGTTACGGGACCTCTCTCCTCTGCCTGGGTGCCTGGGCCTAAATGTGTGACAGTGGCCTGTTCCAGTGGTGGGTGACGTGAAGCCTGATTCTCTGCTATGACATGAATACAGATTCTGCGCTGACATAAGGCCAGATTCTCTGTTACGGGACCTCTCTCCTCTGCCTGGGTGCCTGGGCCTAAATGTGTGACAGTGGCCTGTTCCAGTGGTGGGTGACGTGAAGCCTGATTCTCTGCTATGACATGAATACAGATTCTGCGCTGTCATAAGGTCAGATTCTCTGTTACGGGACCGCTCTCCTCTGTCTGGGTGCCGGGACCTAAATATGTGACAGTGGCCTGTTCCAGTGGTGGGTGACGTGAAGCCTGATTCTCTGCTATGACATGAATACAGATTCTGCGCTGACATAAGGCCAGATTCTCTGTTACGGGACCTCTCTCCTCTGCCTGGGTGCCTGGGCCTAAATGTTTGACAGTGGCCTGTTCCAGTGGTGGTTGACGTGAAGCCTGATTCTCTGCTATGACATGAAGACAGATTCTGCGCTGACATAAGGCCAGATTCTCTGTTACGGGACCTCTCTTCTCTGCCTGGGTGCCTGGGCCTAAATGTGTGACAGTGGCCTGTTCCAGTGGTGGGTGACGTGAAGCCTGATTCTCTGCTATGACATGAAGACAGATTCTGCGCTGACATAAGGCCAGATTCTCTGTAACGGGACCTCTCTCCTCTGCCTGGGTGCCTGGGCCTAAATGTGTGACAGTGGCCTGTTCCAGTGGTGGGTGACGTGAAGCCTGATTCTCTGCTATGACATGAAGACAGATTCTGCGCTGACATAAGGCCAGATTCTCTCTTACGGGACCGCTCTCCTCTGTCTGGGTGCCGGGGCCTAAATGTGTGACAGTGGCCTGTTCCAGTGGTGGGTGACGTGAAGCCTGATTCTCTGCTATGACATGAAGACAGATTCTGCGCTGACATAAGGCCAGATTCTCTCTTACGGGACCGCTCTCCTCTGTCTGGGTGCCGGGGCCTAAATGTGTGACAGTGGCCTGTTCCAGTGGTGGGTGACCTGAAGCCTGATTCTCTGCTATGACATGAAGACTGATTCTGCGCTGACATGAAGCCAGATTCTCTGCTATGGCATGAAGAGACTGATTCTCTGCTGACATGAAGCCAGATTATTTGCTATGGCATGAAGAGACTGATTCTCTGCTGACGTGAAGCCAGATTCTCTGCTATGGGACCTCTGTCCAATTGATATTGGTTCATTTTTTTTTATTTTTTTTTTATTTTAATTCATTTCCCTATCCACATTTGTTTGCAGGGGATTTACCTACATGTTGCTGCCTTTTGCAGCCCTCTAGCTCTTTCCTGGGCTGTTTTACAGCCTTTTTAGTGCCCAAAAGTTCGGGTCCCCATTGACTTCAATGGGGTTCGGGTTCGGGACGAAGTTCGGTTCGGGTTCGGATCCCGAACCCGAACATTTACGGGAAGTTCGGCCGAACTTCTCGAACCCGAACATCCAGGTGTTCGCTCAACTCTATCTGTGAGTAGTAATATTTTATCCAGTAAAACTTGTTAAATGAAACCTTATAAACCTTATAGTAAACAGTGTCCACAGAGCGCCACTCATCACATTTATGTGCTGTATCTGGCACTCCTATAATGAAGGAGAACAATGGAAATCACTAGCTGTGATGTGAACGCCACCTAAATTGTCAAGCCTGGGGTATGTCAAAATTAAAAATACTGTTCGGTTTATCTTTCAGTTCAGTCTTGGACCAAGTATAACAATAAAAAAAGCCAAGTTAATTACAGTATGTTAAGTATCTAAACCAGAAAATAGATTATGTCATAATATATAAAAAAAAAATACAATTGCGCATTTGATTTTAAAAAATAAATAGGAAAAAATCATGAAAAATTAAACCTCTGTATGCCCTTTTTCCCCTCAATGATAATAAAAATAAGTGTCTAGATGAACTGCTTTACATTCTGGACAAGTCCAAGGGGCAGAGACACCATATCTGCAACCTGAGCAACTAAAAGCAAATTCCAACTATCTAATGGATTGTATGAAAGTGAGTGCGTTAATATATTTCATGGTTTAAAATATCTTGTGGATTATTAGAGAGACAATTAAGGCAAAGATGTAGTATGAAAGGCCATTATTAATACAGTTATCATCTTGTGTTGCAGAGGGGCCTGGAGCCTGGTCAGTTAACAAGACAAAGGTGCTAATACAACTCTACTCCTCCAATAGCTATGCCTTGCTAAGAGGGTTGCACTATGAATTGGGTTAAAAATGACTACACCTCTTGCAAGCAAATCTGTCCGTTACAGTTACACTGTTAGGGATTACCATTGACCCTGTTACAGTTGCACTACCTCCCATGTAGAACTGTTGTATGGTTTTGTGAATAATTACCGAAATATATATCAGTGATCAATTTATGTTATATGCTACCTTAATTTCACTGTATTTGTGGTGCATTTACAATACATTTTGTAGAAATTTACATTTTTTTTCAAATTTTGTTATGTTGCGGCCTTCTGCTAAAATTACATGTACGTCATATCTGGACGGGACTTAAAGACCAGTGACATATATGTACAGTACAGACCAAAAGTTTGGACATACCTTCTCATTCAAAGAGTTTTCCTTATTTTCATGACTATGAAGGCATCAAAACTATGAATTAACACATGTGGAATTATATACATAACAAACAAGTGTGAAACAACTGAAAATATGTCATATTCTAGGTTCTTCAAAGTAGCCACCTTTTGCTTTGATTACTGCTTTGCACACTCTTGGCATTCTCTTGATGAGCTTCAAGAGGTAGTCCCCTGAAATGGTCTTCCAACAGTCTTGAAGGAGTTCCCAGAGATGCTTAGCACTTGTTGGCCCTTTTGCCTTCACTCTGCGGTCCAGCTCACCCCAAACCATCTCGATTGGGTTCAGGTCCGGTGACTGTGGAGGCCAGGTCATCTGGTGCAGCACCCCATCACTCTCCTTCATGGTCAAATAGCCCTTACTTTCAAAGTTTTCCCAATTTTTCGGCTGACTGACTGACCTTAATTTCTTGAAGTAATGATGGCCACTCGTTTTTCTTTACTTAGCTGCTTTTTTCTTGCCATAATACAAATTCTAACAGTCTATTCAGTAGGACTATCAGCTGTGTATCCACCTGACTTCTCCTCAACACCACTGATGGTCCCAACCCCATTTATAAGGCAAGAAATCCCACTTATTAAACCTGACAGGGCACACCTGTGAAGTGAAAACCATTTCAGGGGACTACCTCTTGAAGCTCATCAAGAGAATGCCAAGAGTGTGCAAAGCAGTAATCAAAGCAAAAGGTGGCTACTTTGAAGAACCTAGAATATGACATATTTTCAGTTGTTTCACACTTGTTTGTTATGTATATAATTCCACATGTGTTAATTCATAGTTTTGATGCCTTCAGTGTGAATCTACAATTTTCATAGTCATGAAAATAAAGGAAACTCTTTGAATGAGAAGGTGTGTCCAAACTTTTGGTCTGTACTGTATGTCAAATACATATGTTTAAAAGAACTAAAAATATAAAATTGGATTAAAAACATGGCTAACAAAATCCCCCCTCTTGAATAAACCCCAAATGATAATAGGTGAAATTCGATAACACGTGGTTGTCACAGGTGTGGAATTCCTCCGAGGCCCCAACAATTAGTCATTCACCATACAGAAAAGATCAAGTGATTATGTGGCATATTAGACGGTCATTGGATACCAGTGGAGTACAGGCCCAAAACATTAGGCATTCACCGGACAGAAAAGGCCTTTTATGCCGCTGTATTTACATAAGACAGGGACCATTAATTGTTCTGTGTGGTGGTGGATATATGTGGGCTGGCATGAGAAAATTCAATTACACGTGGTCGTCACAGATGTTGAATTCCTCTGAGATCTATGCCTCATTAATTTTTTGAAATGTGAGATAGTCCACACTGTCGTGAGCTAAGCGAGTGCACTTATCGGTCACGATCCCCCCTGCTGCACTGAACGTCTTTTCGGACAGGACACTTGACGAGGAACAAGCCAAGAGTTCCCTGGCAAATTGTGCCAGCTCTCGCCTCAGGTCAAGCCTGCACACCCAGTATTCCAGGGGTTCCTCACTTCTCAGAGCGTCCACATCAGCCGTTGACCCGATGTTGTCGGACACGTGTCGGTCTAGGTGTTCCCTGAGGCTGGATCCGAAGGGCGGATGTCGATGGGTTGGCTGCAAGAATGATCTCATATGCAAAGTGAATAACACATCTTCAAACCGCCCTCTTCTTGCATGCTCGGTAGGATTGGTACTCGCAATTGTTTCTCTGTGGCTGGAAATTCGTCTGCCAGTGCCCGCAGTAGCAGAATGCAGCATCTCTTGCACCAAGGCCTGGAAATGCTGCATTCTAAACGCCCTCTGTGATGCTGGTAACATGTCCGCCATTTTGTGTTTGTACTGGGGGTCTAAGTACGTTGACACCCAGTACTAATCCTTGCCCTTTAAGCTTTTTATACGGAGGTCCCTCTTCAAACACTGGAGCATGAAAGCCCCAATTTGCACTAAATTGGAAGTGGTGGAGCTCTTTTGGCTCCTCTTCCTTCTGCTCCTCATCCCCCAGGCACCATCCTCTTCTGACTCCTCTTCAGACTCCTGCTGACTCAGATGGAGTAGCCCCCCTTGGTAATTCATCCAGCATTGCGACTTCCTCATCTTCCAGCTCCTGCTCTTCGATGGCTTGATCAATGGCACGACGCAATGCATTCTCCAGAAAGAAGGCGTAAGGTACGATGTCACTGATGGCGCCCTGGCTGCGACTGACTAGTTTGGTGATCTCATTAAATGGCCACAGAAGTCTGCATGCATCTTGCATGAGCAGCCACTAGCACAGTGAAAAGAAACCAAGCTTCCCAGAACCTGTCCTGCTGCAGAGTTAGTACAGGTAGTCATTAACGGCACGTTGCTGCTGGAGCAGCCTATCAAGCATATACAAGGTGGTGTTCTAGCGCATCGGGCTGTCACAAATCAGACGTCTGACGGGCAAGTGGTGTCAGCATTAATGTCAGCAAAGCGAGCCATGGGCGTGTAAGATCTTCTAAAATGGCCAGAGATTTTCCTGGCCTGCCGCAAGACGTCCTGGACCCCGGGGTATTTGGCAACGAATCGGTGCACGACTATGTTCAGGACGTGTACCATGCACGGCATGTATGTCATTTTGCTCTGTTTCAGCGCGCTCAGCAGATTGGCACCGTTGTCGCACACCACTTTACCAACTGTCAAATTGAGCGGGGTTAGCCACTGATCGGCCTGTGACCGCAGAGCTGAAAGCAGTGCAAGTGTGGCTCTTGGTTTCCAGGCTCAACAGCCACAGTCGAATAGGTTCTGGTGAGCTTGGGGGTGCAGCGGAAGAGGCGGTAGAAGTGGAAAATGAGGAGTCAGTCGAGGAGGAGACGGAGGATGGAGTAGGAGGAGGAGAAGAAGAGGCAGGCATGCATGCAATCCGTGGCGGTAACACCAAATCCAAATGGGTGCCATGGGTTGCATGCTTGACAGCCGTCAAAAGGTTCACCACCCAGTGGGCAGTAAAAGTTATGTACCTTACCTGTCCGTGTTTGCTAGACCACGTGTCTGTGGTCAAATGTATCTTGGCACCGACACTGTGTGCCAGAGATACATTCATTTGCTGCTGAACTTGACCATATAGCTCTGGGATGCCCTTCTGGGAGAAATAATTCCCTCTGGGGACCTTCCATTGTGGTGTGCCAATGGCAGCAAATTTTCTAAAGGCCTCCGAGTCCACCAGTTTATATGGCAGTAGTTGGCAGACTAGCAGTTCCGACAAGCCAGCGATCAGCCGTTGGACAAGAGGGTTATCCAGCGTCATCAACTATTTACGTTCGAACATTTAGGCCACGGAAGCCTTCCTTTTGCCAGGTGAACGCGACGATGGCACGGTGGAAGGTGGATTGGAGGACAAATTGGAGGAGAAAGGAGAAGGAGAAGAGGCAGTACGTGGAGATCCGGGACTTTGTGGGTTCTGACGGTCTTGCTCCCAATGGGTTCGGTGATGGGAGGCCAGGTGACTTCTTAAGGCGGTCGTCCCTAGGTGAGTGTTGGGCTTACCGTGACTTATACTTTGACAGCACAGTCTGCAGATGGCAACACTATTGTCAGCAGCTGTCACTTAAGCAAAAAGTCCACACTGCGGAGTCATGTGACGGCATCCTGTGAGCACGAGATGTGACTATGCATGGTGGATGGCTCGCTCCAGATACATTAGCAGTCTGCTTTTTGCCTCCTGTGCACTGAGAGTTCTGCCTGCTTCTCCTCCTTCTACCCCCATCTGCTGCTCTGTATCTTCCTCTGAACTCCCCTCCTCTTCCTCTCTTGTGGGCACCCGCATGATACGTCAGTCATCATCATCACCTTCACCACCACTGACATTAGAGATCTCGGAGTAGGCAGATCCCCTCTATCAGTAGTTTTTGGAAACAGTTATATAGAACCCCTTAAGGAGTATTTGCTGGAAGCTGGTATATCAAACCCCTTAATCAATATTTGGTGGAAGCCAGTGTATCGCAGGCCTCAATCAATATTTAGTGGAAGCTTGTATATCAATCCCCTCTATTAGTATTTTGTGGAAACAGGTATATAGAACCCCTTAATGAGTATTTGCTGGAAGCTGTTATATCAAACCCCTTAATTGATATTTGGTGGAAGCCGGTGTATCGCAGGCCTCAATCAATATTTGGTGGAAGCCGGTATATCAATCCCCTCTATCAGTATTTTGTGGAAACAGGTATATAGAACCTCTTAATGAATATTTTCTAGAAGCAGGAAAATCAAACCCCTTAATCAATATTTGGTGGAAGCCGATGTATCGCAGGCCTCAATAAATATTTAGTGGAAGCCGGTGTATCACACCCCTCAATCAGTATTTTGTGGAAGCAGGCATATCAAACCCCTTAATCAGTATTTTGCGAAGGCAGGTATATCACACCCCTTAATAATTTTTTTGGGGGGCAACAGATACAGTATATCACACCAGTTGCAATTACAGTAGTTACTTCAAATAGTGTTTGTCCCTCTATCTATTTGCAGTATCTTAGCAGAACCGCACACAACTGCTGCACAATACAAATGCACTACAATATACTTTCTATGTTAGAAGGTATATTATAGGTATATCACACCCCTCAATCCTTTTTTGTTTTGGGGGGGGCAACAGGTATATCAGACCATTTGAAATTAGTTAATCCAATAGCGTTTGTCCCTCTATATAGCTGCAGTATCGCAGCAGAACCGCACACATCTGCTGCACAATACAAATGCACTATAATATACTTTCTATTATAAGTATATCACACCTCTCAGTACGTCACGCCTATCTATAGCACACCTATACCAGTCCTTAAAAGGACTTTTGTAGCCCTATTAGCTAGGGTTTGGTGTCACTAACACTCCACACAGCAACCTCTCCCTTCATTGGCAAAAAAACAGAATGTAAAATGGCTGCCAGATCGGGTTTATTTATAAGGTAGGGGGTGTGTCCATATGTTGAAACGTCTCAATTGGCTGTCCTGTCCCACCTGATGGATGTGTCATGGGGAAAAGTTCGGCACAATGCAAAAAAATATTGCGCCGACAAACATCGCCATATGTTTGCTTGTTAGGCGAACCATGAATAAGTAAAGTTCGCAGCGAAACGACCGCCGGGCGAACCGCAAGGCCATCTCTAATTGCCGCATCCGTAACAATCTGCTCTATAAAAATACCACATGATCTAACCCCTCAGGTGTACTAGCAAGCAATCAAAAAGTCATAGGCACCACAAAATAGTGCCAATTAAACCGTCATCTTATCCCGCAAAAATGATGCCCTAACTAAGACAATCGCCCAAAACATAAAAAAAACTATGGCTCTCAGAATATGGAGACACTAAAACATGATTTTTAGTTTTTGTTTCAAAATTTATATTATTGTGTAAAACTTAAATAAATAAAAAAATTATACTCTAAAAATATCATGTGACCTAACTCCTCAGGTGAACACCGTAAAAAAATAAAATAAAAATGGTGTCAAAAAAGCCATTTTATTTCACCTATCATCACAAAAAGTGATCAAAAATTATATGCACCCAAAATCATACCAATTAAACCATCACATCATCCCGCAAAAAGCAAGACTCTACCTAAGACAATCGCTGAAAAAATAAAAAAAACTATGGCTCTCATAATATGGAGACACTAAAACATGATTTTTTTTGTTTAAAAAATGCTGTTATGGTGCAAAACTTAAATAAATAAAAAAAAGTATACATATTAGGTATCTACGCGTCCGTAAAAACCTGCTGTATAAAAATATTACATGAACTAACCCCTCAGGTGAACACCGTAAAAAATAAAAATGGTGTAAAAAAAGTATTTTCTGTTACCTTACATCACAAAAAGTGGAATAGCAAGCGATCAAAAAGTCATATGCACCCTAAAATAGTACCGTCAAACCATCATCTCATACCGAAAAAAATTAGCACCTACATAAGATAGTCGCCCATAAAAAAAAAAAAAAATATGGCTTTCAGAATATAGTTTTATTATGTAAAACTGAAACAAACAACCAAAAAAAGTCATATTTGGTATTGGTATCAAACTGCTCTATAAAAATACCACATGATCTAACCTGTCAGATGAACATTGTTAATAATAAAAAATAAAAACGGTGCCAAAACAGCTATTTTTTGTTACCTTGCCTTACATAAAGTGTAATATAGAGCAACCAAAAATCATATGTACCCTAAAATAGTACCAACAAAACTGCCACCTTATCCTGTAGTTTCCAAAATATGGTCAGTTTTTGGCGTTTCTACTCTAGGTGTGCATCAAGGGGTCTTCAAATGTGACATGTCAACTTAAAATTATCCCAGTGAAATCTGCCCTCAAAAAAACATATGGCGTTCCTTTCCTTCTACGCCCTGCCGTGTGCACGTACAGCAGTTTATAACCACATAATCAGGGTAATAAATAATGAGTTTTGTTTGTCTGTTAACCCTTGCTTTGTTACTGGAAAAAATTGATTAAAATAGAAAATCTGCCCAAAAAGTTAAATTCTGAAATTTCATCTACATTTTCCTTTATTTTTTGTGTAACACCTAAAGGGTTACCAAAATGTGTAAAATCAGTTTTGAATACCTTCAGGGGTGTAGTTTCTAAAATGGGGCCATTTATGCGTGGTTTCTATTATGTAAGCCTCAAAAAGTTACTTCAGACCTGAATTGGTCCTTAAATAGTGAGTTTGCTTCTAAACTTCTAAGCCTTCTAACATCCCAAAAAAAGAAAATGTCATTTACAAAATGATCCAAACATGAAGTAGACATGTGGGAAATGTAAAGTAGTAACTATTTTAGGAGGTATCACTATCTTTTTTAAAAACAGAGAAATTGAAATGTTGAAAATTGCTAATTTTTCCAAATTTTTGGTAAATTTGGTATGTTTTTCTAAATAAAAATTTAATATTTTGTCTCAATTTTACCACAGTCATGAAGTACAATATGTGATGAGAAAACAATCTCAGAATGGCCTGGACAAGTAAAACCGTTTTAAAGTTATTACCAAATAAGTTGACACATGTCAGATTTGCTAAAAATGGCCTGGTCCTTAACCACCTCCCGTCCGCACGTTGACTATAAACGTCCAGGAGGTGGATCTCTATCTCTGAATGGACGTTTCTGAACGTCCATTCAGAGATCGCAGCTGCATGCTAATCGTGCAGCTGCAGAGCGGGTTGCCCGCTGTCTTTGACAGCAGGGCAACCCTGAGAGAAGGCAGGGACAGTTCCCAGATGTACCTGCCTTCTAGATCGCTGTATACACAGCGTTCACCGAGTGCTGTGTATACAGAGTAGAAAGCGCCGGGAGAGTGCAGGAGCTGTCGGGTCTTCCACAGACCTCGATCAGCCCTGCACTGAGGCTGTACAGTGCTGTATTCTGCTGTACAGCCTCTCTGTGGGGTGTATTTTCCCTGTAGCTATGTAATATGTACTATGTCAGCCCCAGTTACAGGAGAAATCAATAGTGGGGAAAAAAAAAAAGTTAAGTTAAATGTCCCCCAGAGGTCTTGTATGAGGGAACGCAAAGTGTAAAATAAAAAATTTAAGTGTTAAAATAAAAAATAAAAAAAGGTTACACATGTAAAAATAAAAAAGGTACACATGTAAAAAAAATAATTCACCAATTAAGGAATAGATTATTTTTTTTTAAATAGAATTTTTTTTTTTACATATTTGGTATTGCCGCGTCCGTGACGGTCGACTCTATAAATATATCACATGATCCAATCAGTCTGATAAACATCATAAAAAATTTAAATAGAAACTGTGTCAAAAAAAGCCATTTTTGTCATCTTACATCACAAAAAGTGCAACAAAAAGTGTTTAAAAAGGCATACCAATAAAACCATCACCTCATCCTGCAAAATATGAGCCCCTTCATAAGAAAATCGCAAAAAAAAAAAACTATAGCTCTCATGGATATGGACACATTAAAACATTATTTTTTTGCTTCAAAAATGCTATTATTGTGTTAAAATTAAATAATTTAAAAAAGTATACATATTAGGTATCGCTGCGTCCGTAACAACAAGCTCTATAAAAATATTACATGACCTCACCCGTCAGGTGAACACCATAAAAAATTAAAAATAAAAACTGTGTGAAAAAAAGCCATTTCTGTCACCTTACATCACAAAAAGTGCAACACCAAGTGATCAAAAAACATATTTTTTTTTGTTTCAAAAGTATTATTATTGTGTTAAAATGAAATACCATATTTTTCACCCTATAAGATGCACCGGCCCATAAGACGCACCTAGGTTTTAGAGGATGAAAATAGGAAAAAAAATTTTTAACAAAAGGTGTGTTAAAACTTTTAAGAAAATAACAGACCAATATTTTAACACTGCAAACATTAACAGTAGTAACCAGCAGCATTATTAACCATCATTATTGACTTAAATGTGCAGGTACAATACTCCTCTATTCATCAGAGAACCCCAAAAATTCCTCATCACTACTGTCCAGGTTAATCGCATTTTGTGGCTCAGTGTCACTAGTATCGCTGCCTTCAGATTCGTTGTACAGCATATTGTCCTCAGTGCCATCCAAGGCATTGCTAATGCCACACCTTTTAAAGGATCTGACGACGATTTCATCATTGACTGCCTGCCATGATGTTTTCACCCACTCACAGACTTGGGTGATGGTGGGCCTCTTCATCCGTCCAGTGGGAGTCAGGTCATAGTTCCCAGCTGCCATCCACTTGTTCCATCCCTCCCTCATGAACACTTTAAACGGCTTATTAATGGAAACGTCTTGAGGTTGTAGCTGGCTGGTTAGCCCGCCAGGAATTACCGCTAGATGGGTGTTCACTTCCTTAAATCTTGTTTTTGTGGTTTCGCTAAACTGGTCAAGCACTAGTAGGGCAGGTTTTTTCAGAAGTCCTCCAGTGCGTTTGGATCACACCTTTTCGATCCATACTTTCATGCCATTTTCGTCCATCCACCCTTTGTCGTGAACATGGACAATCACTCCTCGTGGGATCACCTCTTTTGGCATGGTCTTCCTTTTAAAAATCAGCATTGGTGGCAGCTTGGTGCCATCTGCGCAGCAGGACAAGACGACCGTGTAATGCGTTTTCTCGTGTCCTGAGGTCTTCACCGTTACGTTTTTTGCGCCTCTTACATAGTGATGGCCCGAATAGTTCGCCGGCGAATAGTTCCCGGCGAACATAGCTTGTTCGCCTTCGCCGCGGCGGGCGAACATATGCGATGTTCGGTCCGCCCCCTATACATCATCATTGAGTAAACTTTGACCCTGTACCTCACAGTCAGCAGACACATTGCAGCCAATCAGCAGCAGACCCTCCCTCCCAGACCCTCCCACCTCCTGGACAGCATCCATTTTAGATTCATTCGGAAGCTGCATTCTCAGTGAGAGGAGGGACAGTGCTGCTGCTGATTCAATAGGGAAAGCGTTAGCTAGTGCATTGTTCTGTGTCCACAGACTCATCTGCTGTAGGGACAGCGTCCTGACAGCACCCCAAAAAGCCCTTTTCAGGGCTGGTACATCAGTCTGCTTTTTTTTAACATATATATATATATATATATATATATATATATTGCAGTTGCCTGCCCGTGTGTGAGAGGCTGCAGGCTCAGTCACAGACAGTACGGGGTGCACACCATTCAAACAAGGTGTGACAGAAAATACCTCGCAGATAAAAAAAATTCTATTTAATCTTTTTCTGTGATCTAATCACAGTTGCAAGCCAGTGTGTGTCAGGCCCACACAGACTGTATTTGTCCACTGGCTAGTAGCTAGGCCTCCACTTATACCGTTACAGGGAGTCACTCACTCACAAATACCTCGCAGATAAAAATAAATTCTATTTAATATTTTTCGGTGATATAATCACATTTGCAAGCCAGTGTGTGTCAGGCCCACACAGACTGTATTCTGGCCACTGGCTAGTGGCTAGGCCTCCACTTATACCGTACAGGGTGTCACTCACTCAAATACCTTTCAGATAAAAAAAATCAATTTAATATTTTTCTGCGATCTAATCACATTTGCAAGCCAGTGTGTGTCAGGCCCACACAGACTGTATTGTAGCCACTGGCTAGTGGCTAGGCCTCCACTTATACCGTTACCTCCTAGATAAAAAAAAATTCTATTTAATATTTTTCTGTGATATAATCACAGTTGCAAGCCAGTGTGTGTCAGGCTCACACAGACTGTATTGTGGCCACTGGCTAGTGGCTAGGCCTCCACTTATACGTTACAGGGTGTCACTCACTCACAAATACCTCGCAGATAAATAAAAATTATATTGAATATTTTTCTGTGATCTAATCACAGTTGCAAGCCAGTGTGTGTCAGGCCCACACAGAATGTATTGTGGCCACTGGCTAGTGGCTAGGCCTCCACTCATACGTTACAGGGTGTCACTCACTCACAAATACCACGCAGAAAAATAAAAATTATATTGAATATTTTTCTGTGATCTAATCACATTTGCAAGCCAGTGTGTGTCAGGCCCACACAGAATGTATTGTGGCCACTGGCTAGTGGCTAGGCCTCCACTCATACCATTACAGGGTGTCACTCACTCACAAATACCTCGCAGATAAATAAAAATTCTATTTAATATTTTTCTGTGATATAATTACAGTTGCAAGCCCGTGTGTGTCAGGCCCACACAGACTGTATTGTGGCCACTGGCTAGGCCTCCACTTATACCGTTACAGGGTGTCACTCACTCAAATACCTCGCAGATAAATAAAAATCTATTTAATATTTTTCTGCGATCTAATCACATTTGCAAGCCAGTGTGTGTCAGGCCCAAACAGACTGTACTGTGCCCACTGCCCACCACTTATATAGGGTGGCACAGTACCTTGCACGCATAGTAACACTTATGTAATAAAAAATGACAGGCAGAGGCAGGCCACACCGCAGGGGCCGTCATGTTCGTGGTGCTGTGATTTCCACTGGCCCTGGAATAATGCCCAGTGTTCAGAGGCCACGTACCCTGAACCCAAAAAATTCGGAAAAAATAGTTGACTGGCTTACTCAGGACACCCAATCTTCAACAGCTTCCGCTAAGAACCTTGACGCACCATCCTCCTCCAGCTCAGCTTCGGTCACCTGCTCTCAAGTTACCACTCTTCCCGCCCGCCGCCACCACCACCACTACCACCACAGCCACCACAGCCTCTTCACTTGATCCCTCAGAGGAGTTATTTACACATCAGTTGGATGAAATTAGTGATGCGCAACCATTATTGTCAGAGGATGGAGATAACAGGGAAATGTCTCAGTCAGGCAGCATTACACACATGGACGTACAGTGTGACGATGATGATGATGTTGTACCCGCTGCTGCTTCCTTTGCTGAGGTGTCAGATACAAGTGAAGTGGTTGATGATGACGATGTGTCCGTGGAGGCCACTTGGGTGCCTGCTCGAAGAGGAGAAGAAGAAGAGGGGGAAAGTTCAGAAGGGGAGACAGAGAGAAGGAGGAGACGAGTTGGAAGCAGGGGGAGGTCGTCGCAAGGAGCTAGTGGCACAGTCAGACAGCATGTATCGGCACCCGGGGTCAGCCAGACAGCACCCAATCAACGCATGCTGTTGCCACCACCAGAATGCCGTCATTGCAAAGCTCAGCAGTGTGGCATTTTTTTTGTCTGTCTGCCTCTGACAACAGCGATGCCATTTGCAACCTGTGCCAAAAGAAACAGAGTCGTGGGAAATCCAACACCCACCTAGGTACAACTGCTTTGCGAAGGCACATGATCGCACATCACAAACGCCTATGGGATCAACACATGATGACGAGTAGAAGCAGCACACAGGCTCAAAGCCACCATCCTCCTCCTGGTCCAGCATCTTCAGCCACGTCATCCACTGCTGTCCTCCTTGCCCCCTCTCAACCACCCGCCACTCCGCCTCTCACCTTCAGCAGTTCCATCTCATCTGCCCACAGTCAGGTGTCTGTAAAGGAAATGTTTGAGCGTAGGAAGCCAATGTCACAGAGTCACCCCCTTGCCCGGCGTCTGACAGCTGGCTTGACGGAACTCTTAGCCCGCCAGCTTTTACCATACCAGCTGGTGGAGTCGGAGGCCTTCAAAAAATTTGTCGCTATTGGGACACCACAGTGGAAGGTACCCGGACGAATCTTTTTTTCAAAAAAGGCAATCCCAAACCTCTACTCAGTGATTGAAAAAGAAGTCATGGCATCTCTGGCATACAGTGTTGGGGCAAGGGTCCATCTAACGACTGATACCTGGTCTGCAAAGCACGGTCAGGGCAGGTATATCACCTACACTGCGCATTGGGTCAACCTGCTGACGGCTGACAAGCATGGAATGCGTGGCTCTGCAGCGGAGTTGGTGACACCGCCACGACTTGCAGGCAGACCTACTGCCACCTCCTCTACTCCTCCTACTCCATCCTCTTCCATAACCTCCTCGGCTGAGTCCTCTTCTGCTGTGGTGTCTGGCTGCACATCAACTGAATAACCCCAGCTCCCCAAGGGGTATTCCACATCCCGGATACGACAGTCACGCTGTCTTGGGGTTGACTTGCCTGAAAGCAGAGAGCCACACCGGACCAGCACTCCTGTCCGCCCTGAATGCACAGGTGGATCAGTGGCTGACCCCGCACCAACTGGAGATCGGCAAAGTGGTGTGTGACAATGGAAGCAATTTGTTGGCGGCATTGAATTTGGGCAAGTTGTCACATGTGCCGTGCATGGCACATGTGTTGAATCTCATCGTACAACGCTTTGTGTCTAAGTACCCAGGCTTACAGGACGTCCTCAAGCAGGCCAGGAAGGTGTGTGGCCATTTCAGGCGTTCCTACACGGCATGGCGCACTTTTCAGACATTCAGCGCCGAAACAACATGCCAGTGATGCGCTTGATTTGCGACAGCACGACATGTTGGAGTTCAACACTCCTAATGTTCGACCGCCTGCTCCAACAAGAAAAAGCTGTCAATGAGTATTTGTATGACCGGGGTGCTAGGACAGGCTCTGCGGAGCTGGGAATTTTTTTGCCACGTTACTGGACGATCATGCGCAATGCCTGTAGGCTCATGCGTCCTTTTGAGGAGGTGACAAACCTAGTCAGTCGCAACGAAGGCACCATCAGCGACCTCATCCCATTTGTTTTCTTCCTGGAGCGTGCCCTGCGAAGAGTGCTGGATCAGGCTGTAGATGAGCGTGAAGAGGAAGAGGAAGAGTTGTGGTCACCATCACCACCAGAAACAGCCTTGTCATCATCGCTTGCCGGACCTGCGGCAACGCTGCAAGAGGAGTATGAGGAAGAGGAGTCAGAGGAGGAATGTGGCTTTAAGGAGGAGGAAGACCAACCACAGCAGGTATCCCAGGGTGCTCGTTGTTGTCACCTATCTGGGACCCGTGGTGTTGTACGTGGCTGGGGTGAAGAACAGACCGTCAATGACATCTGTGAGGACGAGGAACGGGAAATGAGTAGCTCGGCATCCAACCTTGTGCAAATGGGGTCTTTCATGCTGTCATGTCTGTTGAGGGACCCTCGTATAAAAAGGATGAAGGAGAATGACCTATACTGGGTGGCCACGCTACTAGACCCCCGGTATAAGCAGAAAGTGGCGGAAATGTTACCAACTTACCGAAAGTCAGAAAGGATGCAGCAATTCAAAACAAAACTAAAAAATATGCTTTACACAGCTTATAAGGGGGATGTCACAGCACAACGGGAATCTAACAGGGGAAGAGGTGAAAGTAATCTTCCTCCTACCACGACCACGGCGGCAAGGACAGGACGCTTTACAGATGTGTTGTTGATGGAGGACATGCAGAGCTTTTTCAGTCCTACACATTGCCACAGCCCTTCGGGATCCAGCCTTAGAGAACGACTCGACCGACAGGTAGCAGACTACCTCGCCTTAACTGCAGATATCGACACTCTGAGGAGCGATGAACCCCTTGACTACTGGCTGTGCAGGCTTGACCTGTGGCCTGAGCTATCCCAGTTTGCGATAGAACTTCTGGCCTGCCCCACTTCAAGTGTCCTGTCAGAAAGGACCTTCAGTGCAGCAGGAGGCATTGTCACTGACAAAAGAAGTCGCCTCGGTCAAAAAAGTGTTGATTACCTCACCTTCATTAAGATGAATGAGGCATGGATCCCGAAGGGACTGACAGTGGGGGATACGTTTGACTAACAAAAGGCCTGATGACATGCCTTGGCCTGCTACAACAGCGGCTGCAACAATAACATTATTTTTCAGGCATGTGTACATGCCTAATTTTTCTGGCCTCTGGTGCTGCACTGTGGCTGCAAAAACAAAACAAAAAAAAGGCACATACAAGTGTCAATCCCCCTTCGTGATCGTTACCTTGTTGTGATGAAGGGGCTTGCGTATCACAATGAAGCGATCATCACCTCTGAGTGTGTTGGCAATGTTGCCACACCCCAGATCATAAGGCCGTTGCTTCATTATGATCAGACCAAAAGCGGTCGGCTGGATAATTTTTCATAGAAAATTTTTTAAGTTGTATGGGTGGGATTTTAATACATAAAATAAAAAAAATCATAATAAAGTCTCTTAATAGTTTATTAGAAATAATGCAGACAATTTAAAAAAATCCCCATCAATTTCAATACAAAGCAAGTACAAAGCTCAGAACTAAATTATTCCAGGATGTCGTAATGGTTCGCTCATTCGACAATGGTTAATCAATTCGACACACTTCCCCGGATAGGGGACGTAACAGGGATTAAACTGATAGGAATAGTACTAGTTAAGACACCACTTATATAGGGTGTCACAGCACATTGCTCCGTGCACGCGCAGTGCCCCAACTTGGGACTGAGTAAGCTGCTTTTTCCATCTCCCGGTTCCTAAAATCAATTCAGTTTGGTGTATCAGAGTTTGGTCTGTGACTGTGAAGGCAGTCGAAGGTACCCGGCCGAATTTTTTTTTCACAAAAGGCAATCCCACCCTGATATGGGACGTAACAGGGATTAAACTGATGAGAATAGTACTACAGAAAATAGCACTCATATCGGGTGTGACAGTAAATTGCACAGCGCAGACGCAGTGACCGTGGCGTAAATTTAAACAAAGGGGAGGGAGCCAGCTTTTTTTTAACCATCTCCCCGTTCGAAAAATCAATTTAATAAATGGACCCCAGATTGGGGACGTAATAGGGATTAAACTGATGAGAAGAGAGAACTGCAGAAAATACCACTCATATCGGGTGTGACAGTAAATTGCACGGCGCAGACGCAGTGACCGTGGCGTAAATTCAAACAAAGGGGAGGGAGCCAGCTTTTTTCTTAACCATCTCCCCGTTCAAAAAATCTATTTAATAAATGGACCCCAGATTGGGGACGTAACAGGGATTAAACTGATGAGAAGAGAGAACTACAGAAAATACTACTCATATCGGGTGTGACAGTAAATTGCACGGTGCAGGCGCAGTGACTGTGGCATAAATTCAAACAAAGGGGAGGGAGCCAGCGTTTTTTTTAACCATCTCACCGTTCGAAAAATCTATTTAATAAATGGACCCCAGATTGGGGACGTAACAGGAATTAAACTGATGAGAAGAGAGAACTACAGAAAATACCACTCATATCGGGTGTGACAGTAAATTGCACGGCGCAGACGCAATGACCGTGGCGTGGATTCAAACAAAGGGGAGGGAGCCAGCGTTTTTTTTAACCATCTCCCCGTTCAAAAAATCCATTTAATAAATGGACCCCAGATTGGGGACGTAACAGGGATTAAACTGATGAGAAGAGAGAACTACAGAAAATAGCACTCATATCGGGTGGGACAGTAAATTGCACGGCGCAGACGCAGTGACTGTGGCATAAATTCAAACAAAGGGGAGGGAGCCAGATTTTTTTTAACCATCTCACCGTTCGAAAAATCTATTTAATAAATGGACCCCAGATTGGGGACGTAACAGGAATTAAACTGATGAGAAGAGAGAACTACAGAAAATACCACTCATATCGGGTGTGACAGTAAATTGCACGGCGCAGACGCAGTGACCGTGGCGTGGATTCAAACAAAGGGGAGGGAGCCAGCGTTTTTTTTAACCATCTCCCCGTTCAAAAAATCCATTTAATAAATGGACCCCAGATTGGGAAAGTAACAGAGATTAAACTGATGAGAAGAGAGAACTACAGAAAATAGCACTCATATCGGGTGGGACAGTAAATTGCATGGTGCAGACGCAGTGACCGTGGCTTGGATTCAAACAAAGGGGAGGGAGCCAGCGTTTTTTTTAACCATCTCCCCGTTCAAAAAATCCATTTAATAAATGGACCCCAGATTGGGGACGTAACAGGGATTAAACTGATGAGAAGAGAGAACTACAGAAAATAGCACTCATATCGGGTGGGACAGTAAATTGCACGGCGCAGACGCAGTGACTGTGGCATAAATTCAAACAAAGGGGAGGGAGCCAGATTTTTTTTAACCATCTCACCGTTCGAAAAATCTATTTAATAAATGGACCCCAGATTGGGGACGTAACAGGAATTAAACTGATGAGAAGAGAGAACTACAGAAAATACCACTCATATCGGGTGTGACAGTAAATTGCACGGCGCAGACGCAGTGACCGTGGCGTGGATTCAAACAAAGGGGAGGGAGCCAGCGTTTTTTTTAACCATCTCCCCGTTCAAAAAATCCATTTAATAAATGGACCCCAGATTGGGAAAGTAACAGAGATTAAACTGATGAGAAGAGAGAACTACAGAAAATAGCACTCATATCGGGTGGGACAGTAAATTGCATGGTGCAGACGCAGTGACCGTGGCTTGGATTCAAACAAAGGGGAGGGAGCCAGCGTTTTTTTTAACCATCTCCCAGTACGAAAATTCAATTTAATAAATGGACCCCAGATTGGGGACGTAACAGGGATTAAACTGATGAGAAGAGAGAACTACAGAAAATACCACTCATATCGGGTGGGACAGTAAATTGCACGGCACAGACGCAGTGACCGTGAAACCTTCAATGACATCAACGGGACATGGCTAGCTTGGTATCCAACCTTGTACAAATGGTGAGTTTGCGGTTGGGCAAATGGACTGTTTGCGGTTGTTTGCGGTGCATTAAAAGGGGAGTTTGGTCTGTCAATGTCTGTGAAGCGGGCGTAACCCTTACACTTCCTGATCGATACAATATCATACCTGATCGTATACACAAACTGGATGTTTTAAACCACGTTGTTCAAAAAAATATTGGATTGTTAGGTGATTTATGCCCTTTATGGATTAAAATCCAACTCTGCGTCAACTATGTAATTTTCCATGGGAGTTTTGCCATGGATCCCCCTCCGGCATGCCACAGTCCAGGTGTTAGTCCCCTTGAAACAATTTTTCCATCACTACTGTAGCTAGAAAGAGTTCCTGTGGGTTTTAAAATTCTCCTGCCTATTGAAGTCTATGGGGGTTCGCCCGGTTCGCCCGTTCGCGAACATTTGCAGAAATTCGCGTTCGCCGTTCGCGAACGGAAATTTTTATGTTCGCGACATCTCTACTCTTACATCGACGGTCCTATTTGATGGAACATCGAAGGTTAATGGGACTTTATCCATGTTCCCAATCTGGGTCTATTTCATAGCCAT
Organism: Bufo bufo; assembly: GCF_905171765.1. Taxonomy (NCBI): domain Eukaryota; kingdom Metazoa; phylum Chordata; class Amphibia; order Anura; family Bufonidae; genus Bufo; species Bufo bufo. Next base: position 229,857,575 of record NC_053391.1, read on the forward strand.
GTCTGCTGAATACAGCACAAATTTATGAAAAAAAAGAATCTTGGACTCATATTCTTTGGGCATTTTTTGTGCAATTCTTGTTTTGGTGCAAATAGCAAGGCCACATCTTCTCATAAATATGTAGCACCATGATGCCGATCCAGTGAAGTTGTCAATGCCTTTCTCTGCAGCAAGACGTTTGGCTTCATATATGATCATTTTGATACTGAGAAGCCGTTGTTCCTGTGACATGTGATCCACTCTTTCATGCCCACGTTTACTTTTCTCTGCTTTCTCCAACCGATCCTCTTGTTTCCTCCATTCACGAATCATCTTTTTAGTTGGAGGCGGCCCAAAATGTCTCTCCGCTGCCCTGTTTCCATGCTCTTTGGCGTATTTTATCACCTCTAGTTTAAAAAGAATTTTATAAGAAAGCCTTTTCTGCTTTGACATCATTCAGAAATGTACAGTATGCAGCAGGAGACTACCATAATTTTCTGCAATAGAATACAGTAATGGAAGAACTGTTAGCACTACAATTATGGGGGTACTGTAGCTAAGAACATCAGTGGATGACAATGTTATGGGGGGATCTGCCACTAACACAATGTTATGGGGGGATCTGCTGCTGACACAAGTTTATGGGGGGGGGATATGCTGCTGACATACGGTACTTATTGGGAAAAGGGGGATCCAGTGACACTTTAAGGCGTCATGCAAACATCCATGGAGCATGGTCTGTGAAATCCCGTCCTGCTAAGTGCACAAAGGGCACAGTGTTATAGCAACCAATGACGCCATGCTTTTCGTGCACACAGCAGGATGGCAGGCTGGGATATCACGGACAGTGCTCCACAGATGTCTGCATGACGCCTTAATAAGGGGTTTCACTTTATATGGGGGGGTCACTTTATTAGGAGTGGGGTCACTTTATTAGGGAGGTCACTTTATTAGGAGTGAGGTCATTTTATTAGGAGTGGGGTCACTTTATTAGGAGGGGGGTCACTTTATTAGGAGGGGGAAACTTTATTTGGAGGGGGGGCACTTTATTAACAGTGGGGTCATTAGGGGTACCTTAATGATGTCTTTCAGGCAGGGGACAGCTATGCATGCAGCCAGTAGCATTTTTTGCCACCAGTAAATGTGAAGTGGGGGAAGGAAATGTTTGATAATGTGCTAAACACCGATGTGCTGTTTGCTTTGACTGGGATGCAGCCAGACAGACAGAAGGTCATGTTCAGAGGAGGAACAATAAGGCTGCGTTCACACGGGCGAGATTTCCGCGCGGGTGCAATGCGGTAGGTGAACGTATTGCACCCGCACTGAATCCCGACCCATTCATTTCAATGGGGCTGTTCAGATGAGCGGTGATTTTCACGCATCACTTGTGCGTTGCGTGAAAATCGCAGCATGCTCTATATTCTGCGTTTTTCACGCAACGCAGGCCCCATAGAAGTGAATGGGGTTGCGTGGAAATCGCAAGCATCCGCAAGCAAGTGCGGATGCGGTGCGATTTTCACGCACGGTTGCTAGGAGACGATCGGGATGGAGACCCGATCATTATTATTTTCCCTTATAACATAGTTATAAGGGAAAATAATAACATTCTGAATACAGAATGCATAGTAAACTAGCGCTGGAGGGGTTTAACTCACCTTAATCCACTTGATCGCGTAGCCCGGCATCTCCTTCTGTCTCCTTTGCTGAACAGGACCTGTGGTGAGCATTAATTACAGGTAAAGGACCTTTGGTGACATCACTCCGGTCATCACATGATCCATCACATGATCTTTTACCATGGTGATGGATCATGTGATGACCGGAGTGACGTCACCAAAGGTCCTTTACCTGTAATGAATGCTCACCACAGGTCCTGTTCAGCAAAGGAGACAGAAGGAGATGCCGGGCTACGCGATCAAGTGGACTAAGGTGAGTTAAATTATTTTTAATTTTTTTTAACCCCTCCAGCGCTAGTTTACTATGCATTCTGTATTCAGAATGCTATTATTTTCCCTTATAACTATGTTATAAGGTGATATAATACAATCTACAGAACACAGATCCCAAGCCCGAACTTCTGTGAAGAAGTTCGGGTTTGGGTACCAAACATGCGCGATTTTTCTCACGCGAGTGAAAAACGCATTACAATGTTTTGCACTCGCGCCGAAAAATCGCGGGTGTACCCGCAACGTACCCGCACATTTTCCCGCAATGCCCGTGTGAACCCAGCCTAAAGGTATGAACTTATCAGGACAAGCGGTAATCTGGACAAGTTTTCAGCCTGTGAATGTCCATTCACTGACATTCAGAGTTATTATATGACCTAACCCCTCAGGTGAACACTGTAAAAAAAAAAAAAAAAAAAAAAAATGTGCTAAATTTTTTGGTAACCTTGCCCCATAAAGTGTTATAAAGAATGATCAAAAAATCATATGTACCCAAAAATGGTACCAATAAGAACGTCAACTCTTCCTGCAAAAAATGAGCCCCTGCATAAGACGATCGGCAGAAAAATAAAAAAATATGGAGTTCATAAAATGGAGACAAACAAACAAACAAAGAAAGTAGACATATTTGATATTATTGCGTCCGTAGTGCAAATAGTGCATGTTCTAACCTGTCAGATGAATGTTGTAAAAAATAAAAAATTAAACAGTGCCAAAACAGCAATTTTTTGGTTACCTTGCCTCACAAAACGTAATATAGCGCTATTAAAAATCATATGTGCCCCAAAATAGTACCAATAAAACTGGAATCTTATCCCCTTGTTTCCAAAATGTGGTCACTTTTTGGGAGTTTCTACTGTAAGGGTGCATCAGTGGGGCTTCAAATGGGACATGGCATCTAAAAACCAGTTCAGCAAAATCTGCCTTCCAAAAACCATATGGCGCTCCTTTTCTTCTGCGCCCTGCCGTGTGCCCTTACATCAGTTTATGACCACATGTGGGGTGCTTCCGTAAACCGCAGAATCAGGGTAATAAATATTGATTTTTGTTTGGCTGTTAACCCTCGATTTGTTAAAGAAAAAAATGGATTAAAATGGAAAATCTTCCCCCTCCACTGGAGAAATACCAATACTCCTTCCATACAGGAATGGAAAGCCAAAGTAAATCAAATAGCCCAATTTGAAGAAATGACGAGCTGGATTAAAAGAAGTCATGATAAACTCTTAAAAACCTGGCAACCTTGGAGGGCGCTGAATGAGGGTGAATGAGGTGCCTTGATCTAAGGTGGAACCGAGAATACGTTCAGAGAAGAAGACCATCACGTAACCAACAGGGCAAACAATCGTAAGGTCCCTCAGGTTGCTGATAGACTCAATAGCCTTAGGAATTGGTGTATACATCCCCCCCTTCTTCCCCCCTTTTTTTTCCCTTGTCTCTTCCTTCTTTCCCTATCTCAATTTTTCTTCATGTTACTTTCTTTATACTATTGTCTATGTCTTCTACTGCATATATGTAACATATGACTCACACATCGTCATATGGCCAGGATGACCTTAAATAGTCAGATGTATGGTACTTGGGAACTAGGAATGCTTATTTAAATGCAGCGTATGGTTAGGTACCTCCTACATCTCAACTGGCTTCTACTCTCTGAATGACTATGATATTGACGTGTGTTACCTAATATTGTCATGCCTAGAAAATTTGTAACACCCCTTTACATAGATTTCAATCATTGTCTTCAGGATACTTTTTGTTTGTATCGCTATTAAAAATTCTGAAAATAAAGAATTTATAACAAAAAAAAAAGGAAAATCTGCCAAAAAAGTGATTTTTTTTTAATTTGATCTCCATTTTCCTTTAATTCTTGTGGAACACCTAAACATAGTACATAGTAACATAGTACATAAGGCTGAAAAAAGACATTTGTCCATCCAGTTCGGCCTGTTATCCTGCAAGTTGATCCAGAGGAAGGCAAAAAAAAAACCCTGTGAGGTAGAAGCTAATTTTCCCCACTTTAGTGGAATAAAAAATTCCTTCCCGACTCCAACCAGGCAATCAGAATAACTCCCTGGATCAACGACCCCTCTCTAGTAGCCATAGCCTGTAATATTATTACGCTCCAGAAATACATCCAGGCCCCTCTTGAATTCCTTTATTGTACTCACCATCACCACCTCCTCAGGCAGAGAGTTCCATAGTCTCACTGCTCTTACCGTAAAGAATCCTTTTCTATGTTTGTGTACAAACCTTCTTTCCTCCAGACGCAGAGGATGTCCCCTCGTCACAGTCACAGTTCTGGGGATAAATAGATGATGGGATAGATCTCTATACTGACCCCTTAAATATTTATACATATTAATTAGATCTCCCCTCAGTCATCTTTTTTCTAAAGTGAATAACCCTAATTTTGATAATCTTTCAGGGTACTGTAGTTGCCCCATTCCAGGTATTACTTTAGTTGCCCTCCTCTGGACCCTCTCCAGCTCTGCTATGTCTGCCTTGTTTACAGGAGCCCAGAACTGTACACAGTACTCCATGTGTGGTCTGACTAGCGATTTTTAAAGTGGTAGGACTATGTTCTTATCACGGACATCTATGCCCCTTCTGATGCAACCCATTATCTTATTGGCCTTGGCAGCAGCTGCCTGACACTGGTTTTTGCAGCTTAGTATGCTGTTTATTAAAATTCCTAGATCCTTTTCCATGTCAGTGTTACTGAGTGTTTTATCATTTAGTATGTACGGGTGACTTGCATTATTCCTTCCCATGTGCATAACTTTACATTTGTCAGTGTTAAACCTCATCTGCCACTTATCTGCCCAAGCATCCAATCTATCCAGATCCCTCTGTAGTAGTATACTGTCCTCTTCAGTGTAAATTACTTTACACAGTTTAGTGTCATCTGCGAAAATTGATACTTTACTATGCAAGCCTTCTACGAGATCATTAATAAATATATTGAAGAGAATAGGGCCCAATACTGACCCCTGAAGTACCCTACTAGTGACAGTGACCCAATGCGAGGGTTAACAAAGTTTGTAAAATCAGGTTTGAGTAACTTGAGGGGTCTAGTTTCTACAATGGGGTCATTTATGGGGTATCAACTATGTAAGCCCCACAAAGTGAAGTCAGACCTAAACTGGTCCTTAAAAAGTGGATTTTGGCAATTTTCGTAAAAATTTTAAGAATTGCTTCTAAAATTCTAAGCCTTCTAACGTCCTAAAAAAATAAAATGACATTTAAAAATGATGCTTACATAAAGTAGACATATGGGGAATGTTAAGTAATAAATATTTTATGAGGTATCACTTTCTGTTTTAAAAGCAAAGAAATAAAAATTTTGAAAATTTTGAATTTTTCAAACTTTTGGGTAAATTTGGGAGTTTTTCATAAATAAAAGTAAAATATATTGACTCAAATTTATGACGTACAATGTGTCTCGAGAAAACAATCTCTGAATGGCTTGTATAAGTAAAAGCATTCCAAAGCTATTACTTACCACATAATTGGACATATGTCAGATTTGCAAAATTAGGCCTGGTCAGGAAGGTGGCAAATGGCCCAGATGTGAAGTGGTTAAGGTGAAAAATGGCAGGGTCCTTATGGGGTTAAAAAAAATACATGTAATTCGGGACTAAATAACCCATAATGACAAAATAAAAACAGGTGGATCATTTATCAAACTGGTATAAAGTAGAACTAGCTTAGTTGCCCCTAGCAACCAATCAGATTTCACCTTTCATTTTCCAAAGGAGCAGTCAAAAATGAATGGTGGAATCTGATTGGTTGCTATGAGCAACTAAGCCAGTTCTAATTTAAACCAGTTTGATAAATTATCCCAAGACTGTTCAAAATCTTGGGAAAAACTAAAATTTTGAATTAGCATAAGTATTGAGACCTTTTACTCAGTACTTAGTTGAAGAACCTTTGGCAGAGATTACAGCCACCTGTCTTCCTGGTTTTGATGCCATAAATTTTGCAAACCTAGATTTTGGGATTTTTGGCCATTTTCACTGTAGATCTTCTCAAGCGGTGAGGTTCCATGGGGCCCTTTTCAGGTCTCTCTAGAGATGTTCCACTGGTTTCAAGTCAGGGCTCTGACTGGGTCCCTCAAAAATATAATCAGAGTTGTCCCTAAGGGTACTTTCACAATAACGTTTAAGTTTTCCGGTATTGAGTTCCGTCATAGGGGCTCAATACTGGAAAAAAACGCTTCAGTTTTGTCCCCATTCATTGTCAACGTGGACAAAACTGAACTGAACAGAACGGAATGCTCCAAAATGCATTTCGTTCCGTTTAGTTGCGTTCCCAGACCGGAGAGCAAACCGCAACATTTGTATTTTGCTTTCTGTTCTGGGAAACTGATCAAGACGGATCAATCTGCCACAATAGAAGACGGATCCGTCCCCCATTGACTTTCAATGGAGTTAATGACGTATCTAGCTTGGCAATGTTAAAGATATGTTAAAGATAATACAACCGGATCCGTTCATAATGGATGCAGATGGTTGTATTATCAGTAATAGAACAAAGAGAAGAGTTGATTCCAGCTTCAGCATATAAAAAGTTTTCTTTATTCGGCTTGTAATAAAATCCAACAAAAATGTCACATGGAGAGACACATGATTGTGACGCGTTTCGGGCTGTGGTATTGAGCCCTTCTTCAAGACAATACAAAAGTGTACTAAAAACAAATACTTTATATACCACACAAATAGGTAACTCCTCCTTCTTAGTTAATTGGAGACTGTGTCCCAGACCCAGGTGCTCCTGGATTAGGAGATCCTCCCTGGAGCATGTGAGTGGGGACGCAGTGCTTCACAGAATTAACCGCTCAGAGACCACATATAAACATATTGATGCACTACATATATTGCAGGGTTAAATCATGTTTTCTGTTCAGACCCTTTGGTATGCAAGTGTCTAAAATGAACATCCAATATGTTTCCCTACTTAGAAGCTTCTGTTTGCGATCGCCCCCCCTAGCAGGTGTGGACACCACTTCCACACCCTGTACAGAAAACGCAGAAACATCACCTTTGTGAACAGTGGCAAAATGTCTGGTAGCCGCTGAGACATTACGGGACATATAATGGGGGACATCGCTCAGGTGTTTTCTTATACGCACCTTCAGTTCATTAGTGGTACAGCCCACATATTGGAGGTTACATGTTTTACATGTTATGACATAAACTACATGATCTGTTTTACAATTAATATATTGCTTAAGCATGTGTTGTTTGCTGTTAGCCACAGATGTGACCTCTTGCGAGATAAGCATATATCGACAGCAAATGCATTTATTGCTGCCGCATTTGTAATTTCCATTTATCTTGGGCCAGCTATTCGTTTTGGGGAAATTCTCCCTATATAGACTGGGGCTAATTTTTTGCCCTACTGTGGGGGCTTTTTTTGCTACACATCTAATCCCCGTTGAAACTACATTTTTCCATTCTTCATTGTAGTTCAGAATATGGAGGTGTCTACGTATAATTTTGCAAACCTTAAAATAATCTCTACTATAGTTAGTAATAAAGGTGATGGGTTCTTCTTTTTTATCCTTAGTCATAATATTTTTATTACTATTCTTATTTTTATTTTTATTTTTATTTTCATGTCCCTTATCATTAATAACCCCCTCAGCATTTTTATTCTCATTGTCTGTGTTCTTACTTTTATAATTTTTTGGAAAAATTAGGGTTTCTCTATCTTTAGATCTGGCAAAATTAATTCTTCTCTCAATATTAGTTTGGGTGTAGCCCCTCACTTTAAGTCTGGCTGCAATATTTCTTGCTTCTCTTTCAAAGAGTTCTGGGGTGGAGCAATTTCTCTTTGCCCTAATCATTTCTCCCTTGGGAATGTTTTTTATAACGTGTGGTGGATGGCAGGAGGAGGCAGAGAGAATGGTATTACCAGCTGTAGACTTTCTATGGGTGTATGTGACCACCCTGCTGGTATCTTTAACACCTTCCAGACATAAATCCAGAAAAACAATTCTCTCTGGATCGCTGGAAAAAGTGAGTTTTATTGATGCAGTGCAGTTATTGAGATATTCTATACAATCAGCTATCCTCTCTGTGTCCCCCTGCCACACCCACAACATACAGTATCGTCGATATAACGACCATACCATTTAAAATCTTCTTTGTAGGGATTGTTGTCAGAAAAGAGAAAATTATTCTCCCACCACGCCATATATATGTTTGCTATTGACTGTGAGTATTTAGCTGCCATAGGGATTCCTGATTGCTGTAGGTAATATTTTCTATTGAACATAAAATAATTATGTCTCATCAAAAAATCCGGGACCAAACATAAAAATTCCTGCAGTTCTACAGTGTAATTACTATAACATTCCAGAAACCATTTCAAAGCAACAATAGCGGATTCATGCGGGATGTTGGTATATAATGAGGAGATGTCTGCTGTCACCCATGTATAATTCTCATGCCATTCAAAAGAGAGAAAATTAACCAAAGCTGTGCTGGTGTCTCTCAAATATCCTGGTATTAATGGCACAAGAGATTGTAACAGGGAATCGGCCCATTCCGATAAATTTTCGGAGTATGAGCCTATGCCTGCCACAATTGGACGTAGTGGGGGGGGGGAAACCTGGTTTATGGATTTTGGGGAGCGCATGGAAAATAGGTGTAATGGCATGTTCTACATACATGAACTCAACTTCTCTTTTGGACAATATGCCCAAGGAATGACCCTTATCCAAAATAGTTTTCAGGGTTTTCTGACAAGGGAGGAGAGGATTGCAATCCAATGAAAGATAGGTGTTGGAGTCTTTTAGCATATCCAGTATCTGATTCTTGTAAAGCTCACTATCAAGGATCACAACCGCTCCTCCCTTGTCAGCTTTCCGTATCACAACATCATGCATATTTTGCAATTCCAGAAAAGCTCTATGTTCATTTTTTGTCAGATTATTTTTCATTACTTTATCATCTGAAGTAGCTTTTAAGGCACATAGATCCCTCTGGATCAAATCCTGAAATCTGTCCAGGGCCTCAGATCGGGACTGTATGGGGTAAAAACTCTTATTAGAGATTTTATATGTGGTGGATCTATTACACATACAGTCCCCCTCCGGGCCCCCACACACTTCCTGGAGCGAGGCAATCTGTGCCAGGTCTGCAAAAGTAAAACATGGATACAAGTTCTCAAATGTGGCATTACATGGTATATCATTAACACTAGATACATCCTCTGTTGTAGCATTACTATCGTCATTAATAACTGAGAAATGTTTCTTAAGTGTCATTTTTCTGGCAAGTTTGTTGACATCTATTATTGTGTGATATAAATCAAAACTGCGGGATGGGGAGAAAGAGAAACCCTTTCTCAGAACCCTCTCCTGGAAGGGGGAGACGGGCTTTGAGGAAAGGTTAATCACCTGTATGTCATTGGCTGTTTCTTGCGGCTCGGATATCGCCTGCCTTTTTCGGTGTTTTCTCCCCGCCCTGCGTTTTTTGCTTGGTTACGATGACTGGAGCCTCCTATGGCAGATCCCTCCACATGGGTATTGGAGCTTTCCGCATTATCTGAATTAGAGTCCAAAGAGTCCATGTCCGTGGAACTGAAAGACACACCTGTGTTGCGTTTTGCTCTGGATCTGAAACGATTCATTTTCTTGAGAATGGATCGAGGTGTTCCTGATCTGGTATTAGACCATGTATATACTGAATTGGTACTATAATCCAGGAGATCCCGATTGAATTTATTTTGCTTAAGCTCAATAAGCATGTCCTCCAGTTTGTTGAGGTTCTCATTTAGTTTGGCATCCATATTCTGGAAGCTCTCGTCCAATTCATGGTGTTTTTATGTCTCGTCCAATTCAGGAATTTTTATGTTTGGTCCTGGATTTTTTGATGAGACATAATTATTTTATGTTCAATAGAAAATATTACCTACAGCAATCAGGAATCCCTATGGGAGCTAAATACTCACCGTCAATAGCAAACATATATATGGCGTGGTGGGAGAATAATTTTCTCTTTTCTGACAACAATCCCTACAAAGAAGATTTTAAATGGTATGGTCGTTATATCGACGATATGTTGTGGGTGTGGCAGGGGGACACAGAGAGGATAGCTGATTGTATAGAATATCTCAATAACTGCACTGCATCAATAAAACTCACTTTTTCCAGCGATCCAGAGAGAATTGTTTTTCTGGATTTATGTCTGGAAGGTGTTAAAGATACCAGCAGGGTGGCTACATACACCCATAGAAAGTCTACAGCTGGTAATACCATTCTCTCTGCCTCCTCCTGCCATCCACCACACGTTATAAAAAACATTCCCAAGGGAGAAATGATTAGGGCAAAGAGAAATTGCTCCACCCCAGAACTCTTTGAAAGAGAAGCAAGAAATATTGCAGCCAGACTTAAAGTGAGGGGCTACACCCAAACTAATATTGAGAGAGGAATTAATTTTGCCAGATCTAAAGATAGAGAAACCCTAATTTTTCCAAAAAATTATAAAAGTAAGAACACAGACAATGAGAATAAAAATGCTGAGGGGGTTATTAATGATAAGGGACATGAAAATAAAAATAAAAATAAAAATAAGAATAGTAATAAAAATATTATGACTAAGGATAAAAAAGAAGAACCCATCACCTTTATTACTAACTATAGTAGAGATTATTTTAAGGTTTGCAAAATTATACGTAGACACCTCCATATTCTGAACTACAATGAAGAATGGAAAAATGTAGTTTCAACAGGGATTAGATGTGTAGCAAAAAAAGCCCCCACAGTAGGGCAAAAAATTAGCCCCAGTCTATATAGGGAGAATTTCCCCAAAACGAATAGCTGGCCCAAGATAAATGGAAATTACAAATGCGGCAGCAATAAATGCATTTGCTGTCGATATATGCTTATCTCGCAAGAGGTCACATCTGTGGCTAACAGCAAACAACACATGCTTAAGCAATATATTAATTGTAAAACAGATCATGTAGTTTATGTCATAACATGTAAAACATGTAACCTCCAATATGTGGGCTGTACCACTAATGAACTGAAGGTGCGTATAAGAAAACACCTGAGCGATGTCCCCCATTATATGTCCCGTAATGTCTCAGCGGCTACCAGACATTTTGCCACTGTTCACAAAGGTGATGTTTCTGCGTTTTCTGTACAGGGTGTGGAAGTGGTGTCCACACCTGCTAGGGGGGGCGATCGCAAACAGAAGCTTCTAAGTAGGGAAACATATTGGATGTTCATTTTAGACACTTGCATACCAAAGGGTCTGAACAGAAAACATGATTTAACCCTGCAATATATGTAGTGCATCAATATGTTTATATGTGGTCTCTGAGCGGTTAATTCTGTGAAGCACTGCGTCCCCACCCACATGCTCCAGGGAGGATCTCCTAATCCAGGAGCACCTGGGTCTGGGACACAGTCTCCAATTAACTAAGAAGGAGGAGTTACCTATTTGTGTGGTATATAAAGTATTTGTTTTTAGTACACTTTTGTATTGTCTTGAAGAAGGGCTCAATACCACAGCCCGAAACGCGTCACAATCATGTGTCTCTCCATGTGACATTTTTGTTGGATTTTATTACAAGCCGAATAAAGAAAACTTTTTATATGCTGAAGCTGGAATCAACTCTTCTCTTTGTTCTTGGACTTATCAAGAGTGGCTAGGTTCAAGCCACTTCCTTTTCCGTGCTTCAGGCAGGTGACCAGAGGTGAGAGCTGCTAAAAATCCTTTACTTTACTACACATATTATCAGTAATGGAAGCGTTTTTGCCGGACCCTGCCTGATCCGGCAAAAACGCTAGTGTGAAAGTACCCTAAGCCACTCTTGTGCTTTCTTGGCTGTGTGTTTAGAATAACTGCTTGTTGGAAAATAAACTTTCAGCCCAGCCTGAGGTCCAGAGCGCTCTGGATTAGGTTTTCATGAAGAATATCTCTGTACTTTGCTCCATTAAGCTTTCCCTCAACCTTGACTAGTCTCCCTCAGGCATTGAAAAAAAAAAAAAACTTACAGCATGATGCATCCACCACTATGCTTCATTGTAAGAATGGTAATGGACAGAATATGAGGAATGCCTGGTTTTCTCCAAACATGACACTTAGAATTGAGGACAAAAAGTTAAATGTCAGTTTTAGCAAACCACAGAATCTTGCATTTCACAGTCTAGGACTACTTTATTTGTTTTTTGCAAACTTCGAAGGGGTTTCTTATTTTTTTTGCTGATGAAAGGCTTCTTTTTGCCATAAAGCCCAGATTGCCATGATGGTTGACCTTCTGGAAGTATCTCCCATCTGCACACAGGATCTTTGACGCTCAGACAGAGTGAATTGTGACACAATCTGTGACTTTTCACTGCTTACTCCAGGTCTAAAAAAGTGGGCATGGTGTTGGCATGTTGTGGGCATGGCGTGGCCGGGGAAGGTCCAGAAGGCCAGTCTCATCCATCACTTTCTACTCCTGTTTTAGGCATAGACAATGGTCTAAATGTAAGCCAGCAAGCAATCTGGCTTACATTTAGACTGGCAGTGGATGCGTCGAAGTTATGTAGATCCTGGTGCTTCTACATAACTTCAGCTGATACACCGCCAGTGCAGGTGCTTATTGAGACCGGTGTCTAAAATACAGGTCTTAATAAATAACCCCCTAGGTTCTTGGTCACCTTACCAAAGCCCTTCTCCCCTGATTACTTAGTTTGGTGGGGCAGTCAGATCTAGGAAGAGTCCTGGTTTTCCCAAACTTCTTGCATTTAAAATTGTGGAGTCCACTGTGCTTTTGGAAATTTTCAGTGCAGCAGAATTTTTTGTTCCCTTCTCCAGATCTGTGCCTTCCCATAATTCTGTTTCTGAGCTCTACAGAAAGTTTTATCCTCCTTGTGGCGTGGTTTTTACTGTGATATGCAGTCAGTTGTGAGAACTTATATAGAAAGAGGGCTATGTCTTTCCAAATCATGTCTAATCAACTGAATTTACAACAGGTGGACAATCAAGGTGTAGATGATCAAGTGAAATGGGAGGCTCCCAGATCTAAATATCAAGTGTCATGGCAAAGGGTCTGAACTCTGAATACTTATGTCTGTGCCAAATTTGAGTTTTTCCTTTTAAATAAATTAGCAAAAATTTCTAAAATTCCCTTTTTAATTTCTCATTATAGGGTATCAAGAGCAGATTGATAGGGGAAAACTTTATTTTTTTATTTTAGTGCAAGGCCAAAACATAACATAATATAAAAAAGTATAAGGGCCTGAAGACTTTCTGAATGGATTGTATGTGTGCCGTGAATAATACATCATATTGATATGCTATGGTATATGCCTACTGATGTGCCTTATGGCGCTGTGCGATGCTGGTAAGGTGTTGAATAATGTTTTACAAGCTGTATGTTGATGCCATGTGTAAGCTGTATATTGCATGAAATGATTCAACAGGTAGCCTGAGGATGTTGATGGGTGCTGCACTTATGTATGTGGTAAACCTCACTGTTAGGCCGGGTTCACACGAACGTGTGTGACCCGTGCCTGTGAAGCGGCCCGCAAATAGCGGGCCGCAATGGTTGTTCGCCGGCCGTAGGTCAGCCGCATCGGATCGCGGACCCATTCACTTTAATGGGTCCGCGATCCGGCCGTTCCGCGAAAAGATAGGACTTGTTCTATCTTTTAGCGGAACGGAACAACGGGACGTAACCCCAGGAGGCACTCCGTAGTGCTTCCGAGGGGTCCCGTCCCGTGCGGCCGTTCCGCGATTCCGGATTAGCGGACCCATTGAAGTGAATGGGTCCGCATCCGTGATGCGGAATTCACACGGAACTGTGGCCGTGTATTGCGGCCCGCGATTTGCGGGCCGCAATACGGCCACGGGTCACGCACGTTCGTGTGAACTTAGCCTTAGGCCTCCTGCACACGACCGTATGCCCTCCGAGATATACGGTCCGTGAGTGGGCCATATGTGTGAGTGGGCCATTGTTATATATATTTTCAGCATTGGATGTTTAAGAGTTTTTTTAGTTCTCTGTTTTTTCATGTGGGCCATATGTGAACAACTCCAAGAATTTGCGAAAGAGTATTTAAACTAGGAAGGGGGGGCAAAAGAGTGAAAATAAAAGAGTCCAATTGCCTCCTGAAACAATGCCAGAACAGGTCAGAAGCACAGAGGTTAAGAAATGATAAGCTCAGAGTCCTGTCTACAAATTCTCGCAGTTTAGGTAAAAAAATCAATGAACTTGGGTCAATAATGGCATCTGAGAATGTAGATTTAGTGGCTGTTACGGAGACATGGTTTAATGAAAGAAATGACTGGGACATAACCATACCAGGGTACTCTTTATACAGAAGAGACAGAGAAGGCAAGAAAGGAGGAGGAGTGGCCCTGTATGTGAAAGATAGCATTAAATCTAACCTAATACAAGTTGATGAGGCCAACATAGAGTCAGTTTGGGTTACGTTGCAGTTTGCTAACCATGCAGTAACTCGTGTAGGTGTGATATATAGACCACCTGGTCAAGTTAAAGCACTAGATGATCTACTAGTTGAAGAAATAGCTAAAATGACAATGAAAGGAGAAGTTATCATTATGGGAGATTTCAATCTTCCAGATATAAACTGGAAAACCAAAATAGCAAGTTCTACCAGGAGTACAGATATTCTAAATTCCCTACTGGGGTTATCTCTACAACAAGTGGTTGAGGAGCCAACCCGGAGGGAGGCCATTTTGGATTTGGTATTCACAAACGGGGATTCGGTATATGATGTCATTGTAGGCGAAACCTTGGGATCTAGTGATCACCAGTCAGTGTGGTTTAATATAAGAACTGTGAAAGAGTCCCACCACACAAAAACAAAAGTTTTAGATTTTAGAAAAACAGACTTTTCAAAAATGAAATAAGTCAGAAATGAGTCCTTATCAGACTGGAACGGATTACATGGAGTCCAGGAGAAATGGGACTACTTAAAAGGTGCATTATTGAAGGCAACAGAAAATTGCATTAGACTTGTCAGTAAAAGCAAAAAAAGGAGGAGACCAATGTGGTACTCAGCAGAAGTGGCCCAAATCATTAAAAATAAAAAGCTAGCATTTTGTAATTATAAAAAAAACCAGAGCAATGAAGATAAGGAAATCTACAAGATTAGGCAGAGAGAGGCCAAGCAAGTTATAAGAACTTCTAAAGCGCAGGCAGAAGAAAAACTAGCTCAGTCTATGAAAAAAGGGGATAAGACATTCTTCAGATATATAAATGAAAAAAGGAAATTAAAACAAGGAATAACTAAATTAAAAACAAAGGACGGAAGGTATGTAGAAGAGAATAAAGGGCTAGCCGACTGCCTTAATGAATACTTCTGTTCAGTTTTTACAAAAGAAAAAGGAGAAGGACCTCCACTAGAAAGAATGACTATTAAATCGTTTGATGCATGTATCTTTACAGAGGAAGATGTTCTAAGTTTGCTGTCTAAGGTGAAGACGGATAAGTCACAGGGGCCTGATGAGATACACCCAAAATTATTAAAAGAGCTTAGTGGTGAGCTGGCAAAACCGTTAACAGATTTATTTAACCAATCATTAGTAACAGGAGTCGTCCCGGAAGATTGGAAATTGGCAAATGTCGTGCCCATTCACAAGAAAGGTAGTAGGGAGGAATCGAGCAACTATAGACCAGTGAGTCTGACATCAATAGTAGGCAAATTATTGGAAACCCTATTAAAGGATAGGATTGTGGAACATCTAAAATCCCATGGATTGCAAGATGAAAAACAACATGGGTTTACTTCAGGGAGATCATGTCAAACAAATCTTATAGATTTTTTTGACTGGGTGAATAAAATAATAGACGGTGGAGGTGCAGTAGACATCGCATATCTAGATTTTAGTAAGGCTTTTGACACTGTCCCACATAGAAGACTTATCAATAAACTGCAGTCATTGAGCATGGACTCCCATATTGTTGAGTGGATTAGGCAGTGGCTGAGTGACAGACAACAGAGGGTTGTAGTCAATGGAGAACATTCAAAACAAGGTAATGTTACCAGTGGGGTTCCACAGGGATCTGTACTGGGACCGATTTTGTTTAATATCTTCATAAGTGATATTGCAAAAGGCCTCGCTGGTAAGGTTTGTCTTTTTGCTGATGACACAAAGATATGTAACAGGGTTGATGTTCCTGGAGGGAAACGCCAAATGGAAAAGGATTTAGGAAAACTAGAAGAATGGTCAGAACTCTGGAAACTGAAATTTAATGTGGATAAGTGCAAGATAATGCACCTGGGGCGTAAAAACCCAAGGGCAGAATATAGAATATTTGACACAGTCCTGACCTCAGTATCTGAGGAAAGGGATTTAGGAGTAATTATTTCAGAAGACTTAAAGGTGGGAAGACAATGTAATAGAGCAGCACGAAATGCTAGCAGAATGCTTGGATGTATAGGGAGAGGTATAAGCAGTAGAAAGAGTGAAGTGCTTATGCCGCTGTACAGAACACTGGTGAGACCTCACTTGGAGTATTGTGCGCAGTACTGGAGGCCATATCTCCAGAAGGATATAGATACTCTAGAGAGAGTTCAGAGAAGAGCTACTAAACTAGTACATGGATTGCATGATAAAACTTACCAGGAAAGGTTAAAGGACCTTAATATGTATAGCTTGGAAGAAAGAAGAGACAGAGGGGATATGATAGAAACTTTTAAATACATAAAGGGAATCAACTCGGTAAAGGAAGAGAGCATATTTAAAAGAAGAAAAACTACCACAAGAGGACACAGTTTTAAATTAGAGGGGCAAAGGTTTAAAAGTAATATAAGGAAGTATTACTTTACTGAGAGAGTAGTGGATGCATGGAATAGCCTTCCTGCAGAAGTGGTAGCTGCAAATACAGTGAAGGGGTTTAAGCATGCATGGGATAGGCATAAGGCCATCCTTCATATAAGATAGGGCCGGGGGCTATCCATAGTATTCAGTATATTGGGCAGACTAGATGGGCCAAATGGTTCTTATCTGCCGACACATTCTATGTTTCTATGTTTCTATATGTCCCAGAGCGGCATTGATCGTGCGCACGGGAGTACACAGCATCATAGAGTATAATGATGCTGTGGATGTCGGGCCACCCGCGGGGCTATTGTTCCGCACTCATATGATCTTATGAATGCAGGACAATAGTCCCACAGGCATCCAACGTGCACAGCATCATTGTATTCTATGATGCTGTGTGCTCCTGTGCGCACGATCAATGCCGCTACGGGACATATGGTCCGCTCACGGACCATATATCTCGGAGGGCATACGGTCATGTGCAATAGGCCTTAATATTATGAAATGCACTGTGTATTTTAGAGAAATAGCACTGTGATGTATTATTCATGAAGGAGGCAATGTTTGGCAGATTAAATGGTTGGCACAGGGGTTACATCTATGATGTAGAATGTTCAGGGGGGGCATAAGTAAAGGTTTCCATGAAAACCTCATGGTTAAATGCAGTGTGACAGCAGAAAGAGTGCTGAGAGACACCACAATGACTATTGGAGAAAGTGCCAATTGCATACTGCTTTGTAGTTAGCTAGTGGAGGTGAGTAACATTTTTATAATTTTTTAGTTGTGCGTTTTAATTTTTGAAATATTGTAATTCTTATGCTGGCTGCTGAGCTTCACTATTTTTTTTTTTTTTTATTGAATTTTTTTTATAGCAATTACATATTACACAGCGCTGTACAGAGATTATCATTACACACACACAATCTTTCTTCTGAATCAACCTCTCTGCATATTTTTGGTTTGCCACTTTCTGTTTTGTAGAAATGACTATTACCAGGATTATAATATAGCCAAAGTTAGAAAATAAATGATGGGGAACGCTCTCTTGCTCAGTGTATCTCTGCACATGGTAGAGAGCAGGCCCACAACACTTCTAGTTGCAATTCCTTATTCAGTTTAATAATGTATAAGAGCAATAATATTAGCAGTACAGGAGTCATACACATCATGCACTGATTTTAAAGGAAGAGCAAGCAAGCATAATAATATTTGTCTACTTTGCACTTCAGTCTTAGGGCAAAATGAAGAAATGAATATTTGATTTCCTGTAATCTGAGAGTTTCTTTGTCACTTTTTGTGTAGGTTTCTAAAACAGTCAAAATCTTAAAGGTCGTCTCTGAGTGGGCGCCATGTTACAGAGAGTTTAGTTTGTGTAACAATAAACAAATTCAGAGGTCATTACTTATGATATTCTGCATGCCCTTGTTTGTAGAAACAACCTGAATTGTCAATGAGTATACTGTTTGTTTTCACTGTTCATACTGACTATTAAGGCCTACTGTCAACATATGTGATTGCTGTCAGTCTGATTTCACAAAATATATAAAATCAAATAGAAAAATACTCTGTAAAAACTAATTTATATTTCTGAGCAAGCTGGATGAAATTAGCACCAACATTACTATCAGTTCCATCAAGCAATATCTGACTTCTGAATATATTTCACAGTTATGCATGTAGAACCTTTCTTTCCATCTGAAATAAAGTATCTCTGACGGAAATGGCTCAAACAGATGTCAAATGTGCAAACCTGTTGCACAGGATCCGTTTTTGTTTACAGGATCCATTTTTTTAAATATTTTTTTCTGTTCTTCTGATAGGTCAGAAAGAAGAACAGAAAATAATGGTGATGTGAACTCCCCCTTAGTTGCATTATACTAATGTATTAAAATACAGGAGTCGGATCAGGGTGCTGGATTGACACGGGACGAGGGTGGTGGCAGCGGCAGAAATATTGAGCAGAGGCAACGTACTGTCAAAATTTCCAAAAATGACAGGCACAACTCTATTGCAGCACATGAAGCAGAATCCCCTGATAAAATAGGAAAATAAAACTGGCAAGCAATCATAACAAGACTATCCTCCTTCTTCTAGCCTTCTTGGCGGCAGCCAGGCTGCATCCACACCCGGAACAGTATGCTTGTCATAAGAGATAAATTTAGAAAAAATGTGGTTCGAACCGAATTTATTTGTGGCGAATCGCATTAAAAAACTGCTATTTCCTGGCTGCAGAGAGCCTTTATAGTGGTGTAGAACACTGTGCCTTGCAGTAACACGCATAGGGAGTCTGCTCTGGTAGTGAAATAATACTATGACATGCAGATGACATGCGTCGCTCTTAGAATCACTGCACACTTCATTTATTTGGCCAGTTACAGGGCCAAAACTGACCAAATAACTCAAGTGTGAACTCAGCCTTACAGGTCAATTTTAGCATCAATAAAAAGTGCAGTCCTTTTACACCGTCGGCAGCTGATTCCACTTAGATGTCTACAGAACCTGTCCTATTAAACGCTTATACAAGTAGAGCCCCCTGACAGAGTGGAGAGGGTGTCAGCAGTAAGTTTGTGTTGACGTCACTGATCGTCTTGCCTTTCTTCTGATCTGTCAGAACAATAAACCTCAAAAAACTGATCCTATCTGTGGAGAATCCACCTTCACTCAGTCAGCATTTGGTAAGTAATCCATCAGTATTGCTAAAGCCAAAAAAACAGGAGCGGATACAAAACAGAGATGACACGTGAATAGAATATTTGCATGTCTTCTGTGTTTTGTACCCATTCCTGCTTTCGGCTACCAAATCATAAGACAATTCTGATGTAAAATAGGGACCATGTCATGCAGGTCTTACAGCTGTTACATAGACAGGATCCGTTGTCTACTGGTGTGATTTACCAGTTGCCTCCCAAAAAAACAGATTGAAGCAGGGGTGTTATATACAAATAATTTACTTTCTATATAGTGAATTTAGGTAGTGCAGCATTTGTTTGCAGTTTTGCTGCGTTACCGCATCTACACAGAGTGAAAAACACTATTTGAAGAAATATTTTTTACTGGTGTGATTTACCAGTTGCCCCCCCCCAAAAATTGATTGAAGCAGGGGTGTTATATACCAATAATATACTTTCTATATAATGTATCTAGGTAGTGCAGCATTTGTCTGCGGTTTAGCTGCGTTACCGCATCTACATTAACCCCTTAAGGACCCAGGACATACCGGTACGCCCTATTTCCCGAGTCCTTAAGGACCCAGGACGTACCGGTACGTCCTGACTTAAAATCTGTATTCCGGCGCCCCAGGGGTTAATCGGAACGGGATTTCGGCTGAAATCATTCAGCCGGCATCCCGTAACAATGCAGGGGGGGGTCATTTGACCCCCCCGTATCGGCGATCGCAGCAAACCGCAGGTCAATTCAGACCTGCGGTTTGCTGCGCTTTTTGCAGTTTCTGATCCCCGCGGGCCCTGACCGCTGGGATCAGAAACTTTTGAGTGCCTAAAATCATTATTTTTCACCCCCCCCCCCGCACCCCTGCACAATTTTATGCCGGTGGGTGGTGCGGGGGGGGGGTGTCGCATGCGGTGGGGGCGTTGCGGGAGGCGGGCGGTGCGGCAGGCGGGATCGCGATCCCCCGCCCGCCTCCCCATGAATGATCGTTGATTTCTAGAGGTTATACCAGGGTGCCAGCACATTGCTGGCACCCTGGTATAAACGGCTGACATCTGTGTAGATGTCAGCCGTTTAACCCTTTCCATACCGCGGTCCGTACGGACCGCTGTATGGAAAAAGTTAACTGCCATCGGTCAGGGAGCTCCCTCCCTCTCCATCGGGGGGCTGCTGTGCCTTTGTAGCCCCCCGATGGAGAGGGAGAGAGCCCCCAGAGAGCCCCCCTCAGCCCTGTGCTCACCCTTCCCTGTCTGCGAAGTTCTGAGCAGACGGGGAAGGTTCCCATGGCAACAGGACGCCTGCTCAGGCGTCCTGCTGTCCATGGTGCTGAACAGATCTGTGCTAAAAGCATAGATCTGTTCAGTGTAAGTAAAATACAGTACAGAACAATATATATTGTACTGTACTGTATTATACAGACATCAGACCCACTGGATCTTCAAGAACCAAGTGGGTCTGGGTCACAAAAATGTAAAAAAAAGTGAAAAAAGTTAAGATAAAAAAAAACATTTATCACTGAATAAAAATTAAAAAAATAAAATACACTACACATATTAGGTATCGCCGCGTCCGTAACGACCTGATCTATAAAACGGTCATGTTACTTTCCCCGCACGGTGAACGCCTTAAAAATAAAAAAATAAAAACTATGAGAAAATTGAAATTTTGCCCACCTTACTTCCCAAAAAAGGTAATAAAAGTGATCAAAAAAGTTGCATGTACGCCAAAATAGTACCAATCAAACCGTCATCTCATCCCGCAAAAAATGAGACCCTACTCAAGATAATCGCCCAAAAACTGAAAAAACTATGGCTCTTAGACTATGGAAACACTAAAACATGATTTTTTTTTGTTTCAAAAATGAAGTCATTGTGTAAAACTTACATAAATAAAAAAAAGTATACATATTAGGTATTGCCGCGTCCGTATCGACCGGCTCTATAAAAATATCACATGACCTAACCCCTCAGGTGACCACCGTAAAAAAAATAAAAACAAAAACGGTGTAAAAAAAAAGCCATTTTTTGACATCTTATGTCACAAAAAGTGTAATAGAGAGCGATCAAAAAGTCATATGCACCCCAAAATAGTGCCAATCAAACCGTCATCTCATCCCGCAAAAAATAAAACCCTACTCAAGATAATCGCCCAAAAACTGAAAAAACTATGGCTCTTAGACTATGGAGACACTAAAACATTTTTTGGGTTTTAAAAATGAAGTTATTGTATAAAACTTACATAAATAAAAAAAATAGTATACATATTAGGTATCGCCGCGTCCGTGACAACCTGCTCTATAAAATTACCACATGATAAAACCTGTCAGATGAATGTTGTAAATAACAAAAAAAAAAAAGTGCCAAAAAACCTATTTCTTGTTACCTTGCTGCACAAAAAGTGTAATATAGAGCAACCAAAAATCATATGTACCCTAAATTAGTACCAGCAAAACTGCCACCCTATCCCGTAGTTTCTAAAATGGAGTCAATTTTTTGGAGTTTCTACTCTAGGGGTGCATCAGGGGGCTTCAAATGGGACATGGTGTCAAAAAACCAGTCCAGCAAAATCTGCCTTCCAAAAACCGTATGGCATTCCTTTCCTTCTGCGCCCTGCCGTGTGCCCGTACAGCGGTTTACGACCACATATGGGGTGTTTCTGTAAACTACAGAATAATGGCCATAAATAATGAGTTTTGTTTGGCTGATAACCCTTGCTTTGTAACTGGAAAAAAAATATTAAAATGGAAAACCTGCCAAAAATGTGAAATTTTGAAATTGTGTCTCTATTTTCTATTAAATCTTGTGCAATACCTAAAGGGTTAACAACGTTTGTAAAATCAGTTTTGAATAGCTTGAGGGATGTAGTTTCTTAGATGGGGTCACTTTTATGGAATTTCTACTCTAGGGGTGCATCAGGGGGCTTCAAATGGGACATGGTGTCAAAAAACCAGTCCAGCAAAACCTGCCTTCCAAAAACCAAACCGCGCACCTTTCACTCTACGCCCTACTGTGTGGCCGTACAGTAGTTTACGGCCACATATGGGGTGTTTCTGTAAACAGCAGAGTCAGGGCAATAAAGATACAGTCTTGTTTGGCTGTTAACCCTTGCTTTGTTAGTGGAAAAAATGGGTTAAAATTGAAAATTAGGCAAAAAAATTAAATTCTCAAATTTCATCCCCATTTGCCAATAACTCTTGTGCAACACCTAAAGGGTTAACGACGTATGTAAAATCAGTTTTGAATACCTTGAGGGGTGTAGTTTCTTAGATGGGGTCACTTTTAGGGAGTTTCTCCTCTAGGTGTGCATCAGGGGGCTTCAAATGGAACATGGTGTCAAAAAACCAGTCCATAAAAATCAGCCTTCCAAAAACCATACGGCGCACCTTTCACTCTACGCCCTGCTGTGTGGCCGTACAGTAGTTTACGGCCACATATTGGGTGTTTCTGTAAACGGCAGAGTCAGGGCAATAAAGATACAGTCTTGTTTGGCTGTTAACCCTTGCTTTGTTAGTGGAAAAAATGGGTTAAAATGAAAAATTAGACAAAAAAATGAAATTCTCAAATTTCCTCCCCATTTGCCAATAACTCTTGTGCAACACCTAAAGAGTTAACAATGTATGCAAAATCAGTTTTGAATACCTTGAGGGGTGTAGTTTCTTAGATGGGGTCATTTTTGGGTGGTTTCTATTATGTAAGCCTCGCAAAGTGACTTCAGAGCTGTAGTGGTCCCTAAAAATTGAGTTTTTGTAAATTTCTGAAAAATTTCAAGATTTGCTTCTAAGCCTTGTAACATCCCCAAAAAATAAAATATCATTCCCAAAACAATTCAAACATGAAGTAGACATATGGGGAATGTAAAGTCATCACAATTTTTTGGGGTATTACTATTTATTACAGAAGTAGAGAAACTGAAACTTTGAAATTTGCAAATTTTTCCAAATTTTTGGTAAATTAGGTATTTTTTTGTGCAAAAAAAATAATTTTTTTGACTTCATTTTACCAGTGTCATGAAGTACAATATGTGACGAAAAAACAATCTCAGAACGGCCTGGATAAGTCAAAGCGTTTTAAAGTTATGAGCACTTAAAGTGACACTGGTCAGATTTGCAAAAAATGGCCTGGTCCTTAAGGTGAAAATGAGCCCGGTCCTTAAGGGGTTAAAGATTTCTTTGCCCAAAATGGCTGTATTTTAAATGCCTGAATCAAACCTCTGTATGTAGAGGGTGTATCTCAAATGGTCTGAACCAGTGTAGATCTGAATTAACCTAACAGAACTATAAAAGTAATTTTTTTTTGGTCAATGGGCTCAGGGCAGGGTAAAACGATTGTGTCCTGCACCCACACAACTATTTCTCTGTAGATCGCTGAGTTAGATTCTCTCCTATTCTCTCCCTGAAATCACCAGCAGCAGCATCCTCTCCCTACACTTATAACAGCAGAGTGACGTGCAGCGCTACGTTACTCAAGCTTATATAGAGCCTGGGTCACATGCTGCTCTGGCCAATCACAGCCATGCCATTAGTAGGCATGGCTGTTATGGCTTCTAAGGTCAGACAGTTAACCTTTCAAAAAGAGCCAAGAAAGCGCCGAACACCGAACCTGAACCCGAACTTTTACTTTACAGTTCGGGTTTGCTCAACCCTAATAGGTAGGTCTCACCAACTCAATAAACAGGCTGATTAAAGAGGACCTTTCACTAGTGTACAAACTAAAAACTAAGCCTGGCTATGAGCTGTGCGCTGCGATTGGCCCGCGCTGCAGCAAGGGACACGCCTCATACAAAAAATCAGTTCAGTACAACAGAGGGAGCGCAGACACCGGAGCCTATACCGGGCGAACGGAGCGGCGCCCATACATACTAGTAAGTGCAGGGGGACTGCTGGGTGCCGCTCTGCCCACTGATATAGTTAGTTTTTAGTTTGTACACTAGTGAAAGGTTCTCTTTAACTATTATACACTCACCTAAAGAATTATTAGGAAAACCTGTTCTATTTCTCATTAATGCAATTATCTAGTCAACCAATCACATGGAAGTTGCTTCAATGCATTTAGGGGTGTGGTCCTGGTCAAGACAATCTCCTGAACTCCAAACTGAATGTCAGAATGGGAAAGAAAGGTGATTTAAGCAATTTTGAGCGTGGCATGGTTGTTGGTGCCAGACGGGCCGGTCTGAGTATTTCACAATCTGCTCAGTTACTGGGATTTTCACGCACAACCATTTCTAGGGTTTACAAAGAATGGTGTGAAAAGGGAAAAACATCCAGTATGCGGCAGTCCTGTGGGCAAAAATGCCTTGTGGATGCTAGAGGTCAGAGGAGAATGGGCCGACTGATTCAAGGTGATAGAAGAGCAACGTTGACTGAAATAACCACTCGTTACAACCGAGGTATGCAGCAAAGCATTTGTGAAGCCACAACACACACAACCTTGAGGCAGATGGGCTACAACAGCAGAAGACCCCACCGGGTACCACTCATCTCCACTACAAATAGGAAAAAGAGGCTACAATTTGCACGAGCTCACCAGAATTGGACTGTTGAAGACTGGAAAAATGTTGCCTGGTCTGATGAGTCTCGATTTCTGTTGAGACATTCAAATGGTAGAGTCCGAATTTGGCGTAAACAGAATGAGAACATGTATCCATCCTCTGATGGCTACTTCCAGCAGGATAATGCACCATGTCACAAAGCTCGAATCATTTCAAATTGGTTTCTTGAACATGACAATGAGTTCACTGTACTAAAATGGCCCCCACAGTCACCAGATCTCAACCCAATAGAGCGGGAGCTTCGTGCCCTGGATGTGCATCCCTCAAATCTCCATCAACTGCAAGATGCTATCCTATCAATATGGGCAAACATTTCTAAAGAATGCTATCAGCACCTTGTTGAATCAATGCCACGTAGAATTAAGGCAGTTCTGAAGGCAAAAGGGGGTCCAACACCGTATTAGTATGGTGTTCCTAATAATTCTTTAGGTGAGTGTATATCCCTGTGATGGCGGCAAGTACAGTTGTTTTAAACACAAAAATTAGGTAGGTCTCACCGACCCAATTAACTGGTTGATTACCGTATTTTTTGCCCTATATGACATACCAGCCCATAAGACGCATCTAAGGTTTTAGAAGAGGACAGTAAGAAAAAAATATTTTTTATTAGACCTCAGCTAACAGCCCCAATCAGACCCCCAATGTTAATAATACCCCAACAAGACCTCAGATCAGACCCACAATCAGAACTTAGCTCAGACCTCAATATGAATGACCCCCAATCAGATCTCAGACCCCAATCAGATCTCGTATCAGCCTCCAGCAGGCCCCACTGCCTCTCATATTATCCCCCAGCAGCCCCCATTGCCTCATATCAGTCCTCAGTATCCCCCATTGCCTTTCATATTGGCCCCCAGCAGCCCACATTGCCTCATCAGACCTCTGTAGCCCCTATTGCCTTTCATATTGGTCCCCAGAAGCCCCCATTGCCTCACATCAGCCCTCTGTAGCCCCCATTGCCTCTAATATTGGCCCCCAGCAGCCCCCATAGCCTTAAATCAGCCCTCTGTAGCCCCACATTGTCTGTCATGTTAGCCCCCAGCAGCCCCATTGTCTCAGATCAGCCCCCAGCCTAATATTTAATAAAATCAATAAACCACTTACCTCTCCTGCTCCTGGACGCGGCCGCTCCTCACTGCCCGCACACTGTCTTTCTCCTGCTGTTGGCTGTGCTGTGAACCGATGCGCATAGCGTGAGGTCACAGAGCACCCTCACGCTGTGCTCAGCCACTGCACAGTCGACAGCCGAGGAACAGGAAGCGGTGAGTACAGAGCCTTCACCGCTTCCTGGTCTTTCGGTACTAATGAGCGCTTCCATAATGGAAGCATTCATTAGTATTCGCCCCATAAGATGCAGGGGCATTTCCCCCCCACTTTTTTGGGGGGAGAAATGCGTCTTATCGGGCATATATATTATGTTTCCCTGTGATGGTGGAACGTACAGTTGTTTTAAGTACAAAAAATAGGCATGTCTCACCGACCCAATTAACCAGCTGATTAACTATCTGTGACGGTGGAAAGTACAGTTGTTTTAACCACCTCAGCCCCCCTAGCTTAAACACCCTTAATGACCAGGCCACTTTTTACACTTCTGCACTACACTACTTTCACCGTTTATTGCTTGGTCATGCAACTTACCACCCAAATGAATTTTACCTCCTTTTCTTCTCACTAATAGAGCTTTCATTCGGTGGTATTTCATTGCTGCTGACATTTTTAATTTTTTTGTTATTAATCGAAATTTAACGAAATTTTTGCAAAAAAAGTCATTTTTCACTTTCAGTTGTAATTTTTTTTTAAAAAAACGACATCCATATATAAATTTTTCTCTAAATTTATTGTTCTACATGTCCTTGATAAAAAAAAAATGTTTGGGTAAAAAAAAAAAATGGTTTGGGTAAAAGTTATAGCGTTTACAAACTATGGTACAAAAATGTGAATTTCCGCTTTTTGAAGCAGCTCTGACTTTCTGAGCACCTGTCATGTTTCCTGAGGTTCTACAATGGCCAGACAGTACAAACACCCCACAAATGACCCCATTTCGAAAAGTAGACACCCTAAGGTATTCGCTGATGGGCATAGTGAGTTCATAGAACTTTTTATTTTTTGTCACAAGTTAGCGGAAAATGATGATATATTTTTTTTTCCCTTACAAAGTCTCATATTCCACTAACTTGTGACAAAAAATTTACACTTCCATGAACTCACTATGCCCATCACAAAATACCTTGGGGTGTCTTCTTTCCAAAATGGGGTCACTTGTGGGGTAGTTATACTGCCCTGGCATTCTAGGGGCCCTAATGTGTGGTAAGTAGTTTGAAATCAAAATGTGTAAAAAATTACCTGTGAAATCCTAAAGGTGCTCTTTGGAATGTGGGCCCCTTTGCCCACCTAGGCTGCAAAAAAGTGTCACACATCTGGTATCGCCGTACTCAGGAGAATTTGGGCAATTTGTTTTGGGGTGTCATTTTACATATACCCATGCTGGGTGAGAGAAATATCTCGGCATAAGACAACTTTTCCCATTTTTTTTATACAAAGTTGGCATTTGACCGAGATATTTCTCTCACCCAGCATGGGTATATGTAAAATGACCCCCTAAAACACATTGTCCAACGTCTCGTGAGTACGGCGATACCAGATGTGTGACACTTTTTTGCAGCCTAGGTGCGCAAAGGGGCCCAGATTCCAAAGAGCACCTTTAGGATTTCACAGGTAATTTTTTACACATTTTGATTTCAAACTACTTACCACACATTAGGGCCCCTACAATGCCAGTGCAGTATAACTACCCCACAAGTGACCCCATTTTGGAAAGAAGACACCCCAAGGTAAATCTCGCGTCTCGCAAAATGACGCATATATGCGTGACTCTGCCTGCAGCTGCCGCCTCCGGAACGCGATCCTGCGTTAGGCGGTCCGGAGGCGGTTAAGCATAAAAAATTGGTATGTCTCACCGACCCAATTAACCTGTTGGGGACACATGACGTACCGGTACGTCATGATGCCCTGGTACTTAAGGACACATGACGTACCGGTACGTCATGTGAGTTTACGTTCACTGCCGTGCGGCGCGCGGAGTTCGGAACAGAGTGCCTGCTGAAACCATTCAGCAGGCACTCTGCGACAATGCTGAGGGGGGTCTTGTCAATTCAGACCTGCGGTTTGTGGCCTTTCCGGGTGGTTCAGGGGGCGAGAGCAGTGGCCACAGGCAGGATGTTGTATGAGTAATACACACTGTATTAGGCCTCATGCACACAACTGTTGTTTTGGTCCGCATCTGAGCCGTCGTTTTTGAGGCTTCGGTTGCGGACCCATTCACCTTAATGGAGACGCAAAAGATGCGGACAGCACTCCGTGTGGTGTCTGCATCCGTTGCTCCCTTCCGTAGCCCCGTAAAAAAAATATAACATGTCATATTCTTGTCTATTTTGCTGACAAGAATAGGCATTTCTACAACCGGCCACTAGTTCCGTTCCGCAAATTGCAGAAGGCACACGGATCGCACACGGATCGCAAAAAAACTGAACGGTCGTGTGCATGAGACCTTACTCATACAGCCAATGCATTCCAATACAGAAGTATTGGAATGCATTGTAAAGGGGATCAGACCCCCTAAAGTTAAAGTCCCAAAGTGGGACAAAAAATAAAGTGAAAAAAAAAGTTGAAAAAATAAAGTTTTCCCCCCAAAAATGTAAAGTTTCAAGTAAAAAAAAACAAAAAACTTAATTTTCCCCAAATAAAGTAAAAAAAATTGGTAAAAATTGGGGGAAAAAAAAAGTTTACATATTAGGTATCGCCGCGTCTGTATCGACCGGCTCTATAAAGATATCACATAACCTAACCCCTCAGATGAACACCGTAAAAACGAAAAAATAAAAGATGTGCTAAATAAAATAAAAATTGTCACCTTACATCACTAAAAGTACAACAGCAAGCGATCAAAAAGGCGTATGCCCACCAAAATAGTACCAATCTAACCATCACCTTATCCTGCAAAAAATTAGCCCCTACCTAAGATAATCACCCAAAAACTGAAAAAACTATGGCTCTCGGACTATGGAGACACTAAAACATGATTTTTTTTGTTTCAAAAATGAAATCATTGTGTAAAACTTACATAAATATAAAAAAGGATACATATTAGGTATCGCCGCGTCTGTAATAACCTGCTCTATAAAAATATCACATGACCTAAACCCTCAGGTGAATACCATAAATTTTTTTAGGTAAAAAAGGTGTAAAAAAATAATTTTTTGTCACCTTACATCACAAAAAGTGTAATAGCAAGCGATCAAAAAGTCATACGCACCCCAAAATACTGCCAACAAAACCGTCATCTCATCCCGCAAAAATCTTACCCTACCCAAGATAATCGCCCAAAAACTGAAAAAACTATGGCTCTCAGACTGTGGAGACACTAAAACATTATTTTTTGTTTCAAAAATGAAATCATTGGGTAAAACTTCAATAAAAAAAAAGTATACTTATAGAGGGTTTTGATATAAACTGACTTCCACCAAATATTGATTGAGGCCTGCGATACACCAGATTCCACAAAATATTGATTAAGGGGTTTCATTTACAGACCTCCAGCAAATACTCATTATTGGGTTCTATTTACCTGTTTCCACAAAATACTGATAGAGGGGATTGATATATACCGGCTTCCACAAAATATTTATTGAGGCCTGCGATATACCTGCTTCAAAAAATACTGCTCTTCTATAGGGACTTTGTCACAGGGTCATTTTGAAAATGACAGGCAGAGGAAGAGGCAGGGCATTCCACAGGGGTGGTAGGGGTCGGGCAGGAGCACCAGGCTGGAGCCTAAGTGGGAAGTTGGAGATGGGTGTGATTATGTCAAAGAACGCACCAGAGTTGGTTGAGTGGCTTACTCAGATTTCTGCTTCTGCACCCTCCTCATCCTCTGTATCAGCACCCTCCTCACTCTCTGCTGTGTGCACCCCCAAAGACACCACCACAATCACCATAGCCCCTCCACTCGAGTCAGAGAAATTATTTTCCCACCCATTCCCAGACCTTACCGATGCGCAGCCATTCTTGACATCAGATGAGGAAGAGGTGGTAGCAACGGCCGCCATCCAGTGGTCTGATGACAGTAACCAGATCAGCCCAAGGAGGGTGGTCCCCGCTGTTGCTGCCTACTCTGAGATCTCTAATGTCAGTGGTGGTGAAGGTGACGATGATGACGTGTCGATGGACATCACGTGGGTGACCACAAGAGAGGAAGAGGAGGGGAGTTCAGAGGGAGAGACGGAGCAGCAGATAGGGTGGAGAAGGAGGAGAAGCAGGCAGAACTCGCAGTGCATAGGAGGCAAAAAGCAGACTCCCATTACCGAGACTGGTGGGAGCAACACCGTCAGAACCCACAAAGCCACACTCCCAGCGCTCCACGTCCTGCCTCTTCTGCTTCTCCTCTCTCCTCCCATTTGTTCCCCACTCCACCCTCCACCGTACCGTTGTTGCATTCATCTGGCAAAAGGCAGGCTTCCGTTGCCCAAATGTTCGAACGTAAAAAGTTGATGACGCCAGATAACCCTCTTACCCAACGGCTGACCGCTGACTTGTCGGAACTGCCAGCCCGCCAACTACTGCCATATAAACTGGTGGACTCAGAGGCCTTTAGAAAATTTGGGGCCATTGGCACACCGCAATGGAAGGTTCCCAGAAGGAAATGTTTCTCTGGCACACAGTGTCAGTGCCAAGATACATATGACCACAGACACGTGGTCTAGGAAACAGGGGCAGGGAAGATACATAACTTTTACTGCCCACTGGGTGAACCTTCTGACGGCTGTCAAGCATGCAACCCGTGGCACCCGTGTGGATTTGGTGTTACCGCCACGGATTGCATGCAGGCCTGCCTCTTCTTCTCCTCCTTCTACTCCATCCTCCATCTCCTCCTTGGCTAACTCATCTTTTTCCACTGCTACTGCCTCTTCCTCTGCACCCCCCCAGCTCCCCAGAACCTATTCGACGTGCCAGGTGAGATGTTGCCATGCTGTGCTGTGACTGTTGTGCCTGGAAGCTAAGAGCCACACCGGTCCTGCACTCTTTTCAGCTCTGCGGTCACAGGTCGAACAGTGGATAACCCTGCTCAATTTGACAGTTGGTAAATTGGTGTGTGACAACGGTGCCAATCTGCTGAGCGCGCTGAAACAGGACACGTGCTGTGCATGGCACACGTCCTGAACTTAGTCGTGCAGCAGTTTGCTGCCAAATACCCCGGGCCCAGGACGTCTTGCGGCAGGCCAAGAAAATCTCTGGCCATTTTAGAAGAACTTACACAACCATGGCTTGCCTTGCTTATGTTAAGCAGCGACACCACCTGCCCGTCAGACATCTGATTTGTGACTGCCCGACGCGCTGGAACTCCACCTTGTACGAGTATATGCTTGAAAGGCTGCTCCAAAAGAAACGTGCCGTTAATGTCTACCTGTACAAACTCTGCGGCAGGACAGATTCTTGGGAGCTTTCTTCACTGCGCCAGTGGCTGCTCATGCGAGACGAATGCAGACTTCTGCGGCCATTTGATGTGATTACCAAACTGATCAGTCGCATCCAGGTTGCCATCAGTTACATCGTACCTTACGCCTTCATTCTGGAGCGTGCATTGCGTCGTGTCATTGATCTTGCCGTTGAGGTGCAGGAGCAGGAAGATGAGGTAGTCGCAATGCTTAATGAATTCCAAGGGGGGTTACTCCTTCTGAGACAAGTCAGCAGGAGTTTGAAGAGGAGTCAGAGAAGATACCTGGGGGCGGGGGAGGAGGAGAAGTAAGAAGAGCAGTCTTCAAACTTTTCTGGGATCCCTGGTGTTGTCCGTGGCTGGGGGCGGAGACCGAGGACGACATTCTCCTGGGTGATGAGCAGGAGCCAGGCCGCTCCACCACTTCCATTTTAGTGGAAATGGAGGCCTTCATGCTCCAGTATTTGAAGAGGGACCCCCATATAAAAAGGATAAAGGGCAAGGACCAGTACTGGGTGTCAACGTACTTAGACACCTGGTACAAACACAAAATGGTGTACATGTTACCAGAATCACAGAGGGCTGTCAGAATGCAACATTTCCAGGCCTTGCTTCGAGAGATGCTGCATTCTGCTGTTGCGGGTGCTAGCAGAGGAATTTCCACCCACAGAGAAACAGTTGAGGGGTACCAATCCTACAGCGCATGGAAAAAGAGGGCAGTTTGAAGATGTGTTGGTCACTTCGGATATGAGATCATTCTTGCAGCCAACCAATCTACAGCTGCCCTCCAGATCCAGCCCCAGCGAACGCCTAGACCAACAGGTGTCTGACTAAATCGTTTTACCGGCTAATGTGGACGCTTTAAGAAGCAAGGAACCCCTGGACTACTGGGTGTGCAGGCTTGACCTGTGGCCAGAGCTGGCACAATTTGCCATGGAACTCTTGGATTGCCCCTTGTCGAGTGTCCTGTACAAAAAGACATTCAGCGAAGCATGGGGGATCGTGACTGATAAGCGCACGACAGTGTGGACTACCTCACATTTCTAAAAATTAATGAGGCCTGGATCTCTGAGGAATTCAACACCTGTAACGACCACGTTTAATTGAATTTCCTCATGCCAGCCCACACATATCCGCCACCACCCAGAACAAATAATGATCCCTGTCTTATGTAAATACAGCGGCATAAAATACCTTTTCTGTCCGGTGAATGCCTAATGTTTGGGGCCATGGGGGAATTCAACACCTGTGACAAATTTCAAATTTCAACTATTATTATTTGTTTTTTTTTCAAGAGGGGAGATTTCGTTAGCCATGTTTTTAATCCAATTTTTTATTTTTAGCTCTTTTAAACATATGTATTTGACATGTATTTGTACTGGCCTGCAGTAAAATTGATATCCAATGAACGTCTAATATACCTCCAGCCACATGATTACTTGTTCTTTTCTGTACGTTGAATGAATAATTTTTGGGACCTGTACTACACTGGCCTGCATTAAAATTGTTATCCAATGACCGTCTAAAATAACTCCAGCCACATAATCATTTGATCTTTTATGTACATTGAATGCATAATTTTACTCTGATATACATACATATCAGAGTAACCGAAACAATTTTTTTTTTATTCCCTTGAGAGGAACAATATGCTGACAGGAAGCATTTAGACGATCATTACAGTTTTCACTTCCACACCTTCTGTCAGAGTCTATAAGGTGCAGGGGGGAATATTCCCCATGTGCTAGTGTCCTAACAATGCATTCAATTCAACAGCCTCTGGAGCTGACTCATTACTACATGATGCAACAATTTTAGAGAACGTCTGAATCCAACATTTTAACTACTGTGTCACCAAGGGAAGTATTAATTTCCAAAGTTCAACTACAGGTGCAATCATTCAGTTTACACTTGGGTCCTGTCAGAAAGTTAGCAATGCAGTTTCCATTATTTTCAACCACCCAGCTGTGGTTTACATAACTTAAGTGTCAGCTCACTGTTTCCCTTTCCAGCAAAAAGCCAATAGACAGTATTTTTATTTTATTTTATCAAACAGAAATTGACAAACCACAAATATCCTAAAGTTATTAAATGAACCATCTACACCCACTATACAAAGAAGCTTTAATTAAGCCTTGCTAATACCATTATCTTGGAAAATATTACTACTCTGCTTACAAAAATATATGACCTGGAAACATATCAACCGCTTAGGACCACCATGTATAATGTTGCATGGTGAAATGTGAGTGTTTTAAAGTAGTAACTGAATCCAGTAGAACTATGTACAAGTTGGTGGTCTGTTCACTGAACATAGACCAAATCACTTATTAATGTTATTGCAGCTAAAATACTATGAGGTAGGAGCCAAACTCCTGAGTGAATGCAAAATATAGTCTTTTCCCCATTCTTTCAATTCTTTTTGTATCCACTCCTGGCTTTGGTTAAAAAAAAACATTGACAAATGCTCCATAAAAAACTGCATTGAAATTGGATGTGTGAATGTAAAGGGGTTTGTCCAATGGTGCATTCAGTGTGAGGCCTCTTGCACACGAACATGTGCTGCCCGTGCCCGTGCTGCGGACCGCAAATTGCAGTCTGCAATGCACGGGTACCGACAGTGGGCCATCCGCATGCGCATAGTGATCCAATTCACTTGAATGGGGTCCACGATCCGTCCGTTCTGCAAAAAGATAGGAGAAGTTCTATCTTTTTGTGGAACGGAGCCCCACAAAAGCACTCCGTAGAGCGTCCGTTCCGTGGTTCTGTTCCTCACCGCTTCTCTGGATTTGCGGACCCATTCAAGTGAATTGGAATGCACACAGCAGGTGTCCCGTGTATTGCGAACCTGCCGTATGCGGGTTGCAATACGGCCATGGGGGACACACGATCCTGTGCAAGAGGCCTAAGCGTATGGATTAGAGTTGCTCATTGAGCCTGCTCCATAAGCAACGAGTGCCAGCTGTGTAATACAGCCAGCATCCGGTCATTTAACCCCTCAGTGGTCGCTATTAATAGAGATTGCAGCATATGAGGGATTAGACTGATGGAGGGGGCTTCCTTTGTCCTCTGATCGGTGCACCCATGGCAAAATTGCAGGGTTCTGATCAGTTGCTATGACAGCCTGGGGCCTTGTGAGGGCTCTCAGTGCTGTCACAGTGAGCAGTCTGAAAAGCAATGCCCAAGGTGTGGTCTGACAGGAATCCTGTGCAAATCCCATAGACTGCAGTAATATGTGATTGCAGTTTATGGGATATGCAATCACAATATTACATGTAAAAGTTCCCTAAGGGGGCTGAAAATTACAATAAAAAGTTTAAAAAGTATTTTTGAAATATGTAAAAAACACTAAAATATTTTAAATCATGTTTAACAATTTTACATATAAAACTAAACTATAAAAAAAACATAATCAGTACTAACGCGTTCAAAAATGTCCAAACTATTAACCCCATTAGGACATCTGCTGTAACTGTAAGATGGATCTCCGGTCTTTAAGGATACGTTTACACGACGACATTTGTCGCGCAACAGTTTGTTGCACTAATGTCGCGCGACAATTTTTATAATGGCAGTCTATGGTGTCGCACTGCAACATGCAACATGCTGCGACTGCGACGCAACAGTCGCAGAAAATCCATTCGAGATGGATTTTTCTGCAACTGTTGAGTCGCAGTCGCAGCATGTTGCATGTTGCAGTGCGACACCATAGACTGCCATTATAAAAATTGTTGTGCGACATTGGTGCAACAAAATGTTGCGCTACAAATGTTGCAGTGTAGTTGTGCCCTATCTGTCGCGCGACTTATTGTCGTGCGACAAATGTCATCCTGTAGACATAGCCTAAAGATTACGCCTGCTCCTGAGCAAAGCGTGTGCCATATTTGCCGTGTTGCTGCTGGCTTATACAACAGAGGCCGATAATGGCGATTATAGACATTTAATCCATTTAGATGCTGTTGTCAAAATTTACCACATCTGAGTGGTGAAAATGCAGGAGCCGCATAATCCAGCACCAGTAACAGCCTCCTTGGCTGAGACTGGGGAAGCTGTTACACTACAGTGACAGACTGGAATCTGCTTGAGTCTCCAATGTCCATCACGGGTACTGTATATTCCAATAGGTGGCAGCAGTGCATAGGAATATACTGAATGCTGTATTCTGTAATGGATAAATACCTATTACAGTATACAGTTGACAATATAACGATTGTGTGACTTTAAAAAAAAAGTAAAAAACAATTTTTAGAAATATGAAAAAATAAAAATAAAAATAAATCACCCAATTCCCCAAAATTAAAATAAAACATAAATAAACAATTAGAAAAACATCATAGGCATCTCTGCACCTGAAAATGCCTGTGATTTTAAAATAAGTAAATATCCCTTACAAGAAATGGCATAATAGGAAAAATTAATTACAGCAGCCAATTTGCCACTTCACCTAAAAAAAATAAAAAAAATACAGAGTAATTAAAAAGTCATACACACTCCAAAATGGTATCCGTGAAAAACCCTGCAACAAATGAGCCCTCAAACAGCTCCATAAATATACAAATATAAAAAAATCGGGGTAAAAATATGGCGATAAAAAGAAAAAAAATATGTTTTATTTATTTTTTTCAGTATTAAAACACAAGAAAAAACTAATAAATTTGGTACAATCGTAATTACTGACCCAGGGAATAAAGGTGACAGGTCAATTATATGTTTTAGGAAATAACATTAAAAATTACCTGTAAAGTGTGGCAGATTTCATTTTTTTCCAATTACACCACATATGTAATTTTTTTCCACCACATTGCATGCAATAAAAAGCCATTCTCAACTGCCTTATGGCTATATACATCGGCGGTCAGGACTTTTAAGATGACACCGGCTCACAAGTGCAGTGTGGGCAATAGGTACTTGCTGTTTTAACTCCTTAAGGACACAGCCTTATTTCACCTTAAGGACCAGGCCATTTTTTGCAAATCTGACCAGTGTCACTTTAAGTGGTGATAACTTTAAAACGCTTTGACTTATCTAGGCCATTCTGAGATAGTTTTTTCGTCACATATTGTACATGACACTGGTAAAATGGAGTAAAAAAAAATATCATTTTTATTTATAAAAAAATACCAAATTTGCAAAATATTTTGAAAAATTAGCAAATTTCCAAGTCTCAATTTCTCTACTTCTATAATACATAGTAATAACTACAAAAACAGTTATTTATTTACATTCCCCATATGTCTACTTCATGTTAGGATCATTTTAGGAATGACATTTTATTTTTGGGGGACGTTACAAGGCTTAGAAGTTTAGAAGTAAATCTTGAAATTTCTCAGAAATTTTCAAAAACCAACTTTTTAAGGACCAGTTCAGGTCTGAAGTCACTTTGTGAGGCTTACATAATAGAAACACCCCATATGTGGTCGTAAACCGCTGTACGGGTGCACGGCAGGGCGCTGAACGAAAGGAATGTCATCCGGTTTTCGGAAGGCAGATTTTGCTGGACTGGTTTTTTTGACACCATGTCCCATTTGAAGCCCCCCTGATGCACCCCTAGAGTAGAAACTCCAAAAAAGTGACTTAGAAACTATGAGATAGGGTGGAAGTTTAGTTGGTACTAGTTTAGGGTACATATGATTTTTGGTTGCTCTATATTACACTTTTTGTGAGGCAAGGTAACAAGAAATAGCTGTTTTAACACCATTTTTTTTGTTATTTACAACATTCATCTGACAGGTTAGATCATGTGGTATTTTTATAGGGCAGGTTGTCACGGACGCGGCGATACCTAAAATGTATAAAAAAAAATTATTTATGTAAGTTTTACACAATGATTTCATTTTTGAAAATCATGTTTTAGTGTCTCCATAGTCTGAGAGTCAGGTTCATATGACTTTTTGATCGCTTGCTATTACACTTTTTGTGATGTAAGATGACAAAAAATTGCTTTTTTTACACCGTTTTTCTTTTTCTTTTTTTACGGTGTTCACCTGAGGGGTTATGTCATGTGATATTTTTATAGAGTAACTTATTACGGATGCGGCGATACCTAATATGTATACTTTTTTTTATTTATGTAAGTTTTACACAATGATTTCATTTTTGAAACTTCAAAAATCATGTTTTAGTGTTTCCATAGTCTGAGATCCATAGTTTTTTCAGTTTTTGGGCGATTATCTTGGGTAGGGTATGATTTTTGCGGGATGAGATGACGGTTTGATTGGCACTATTTTGGGGTGCATATGACTTTTTGATCACTTTCTATTACACTTTTTGTGATGTAAGGTGACAAAAAATGGTTTATCTAGCACAGTTTTTATTTTTTATTTTTTACGGTGTTCATCTGAGGGGTTAGGTCATGTGATATTTTTATAGAACCAGTCGATACGGACGCGGAGATACCTAATATGTATACTTTATTTATGTAAGTTTTACACAATAATATCATTTTTGAAAAAAAAAAAAATCATGTTTTAGTGTCTCCATATTCTGAGAGCCATAGTTTTTTCAGTTTTTGGGCCATCATCTTAGGTAGGGTCTCATTTTTTGCGGGATGAGATGACGGTTTGATTGGCACTATTTTGGGTTGCATATGTCTTTTTGATCGCTTGCTATTACACTTTTTATTTATTTATGTAAGTTTTACACAATAACAGCTTTTTTAAAACAAAAAAAATGATGTTTTAGTGTCTCCATATTCTGAGCCATAGTTTTAAAAATTTTTTGGTAGATTGTCTCAGGTAGGGTCTCATTTTTTGCGGGTTGAGGTGACGGTTAGATTGGTACTATTTTGGTGGACGTACGACTTTTTGATCACTTGCTGTTGTACTTTTTGTGATATAAAGTGACAAAAATTTATATTTAGCACAGTTTTTTTTTTTTTTTTTACAGTGTTCATCTGAGGGGTTAGGTCATGTGATAGGTTTATAGAGCTGGTCGATACGTACGCGGCGATACCAAATATGTCTATTTTATGTCCCCCTATTTTTTACCTATTTTTTTTTACTTTATTTGGGGAAACTGACGTTTTTGTTTATTTTTACTTGAAACTTTTAATTTTTTTGGGGGAAAACTTTTTTCTCACTTTATTTTTTGTCCCACTTTGGGACTTGAACTTTTGGGGGTCTGATCCTTTACTATGCATTCCAATACTTCTGTATTGGAATGCATTGGCTGTATTAGTAATACTGTGTGTATTACTCATACAGCTTCCGGCCTGTGAGATCCAGCAGGCACCCAGGGCTAATGTATGTGAAATCAAATGTGACCACAGCATCCGTGAGGATAAAAACTGGGAGCTCCCAGCAGTGCAATGGAGGGGGTGTGCGGCTGCCTCGGTCCTTCTGAGTGACACAAGGCTGCCGCACATTAGTTCCTATGCAAAGCCTGTCTGTGTAATTCTCATAGACTCCAATGCTAATGCATTAAAGTCTATGAGAGAAGCATCTAATGATCGCTTGTTATAGTTTTGTAGGGGAACTACTGAAAAGTGTAAAGAAAAAGAAAAATTAACCCCTTCTACCCCATTCCAGTTTTGACCTTCCTGCCTAGGCCATTTTTTTGCAAACCTGACATGTGTCACTTTATGTTGTAATAACTTTGGAATGCTTTTACTTATCCAAACCATTCTGACACATTGTACCTCATGGCAGTAGTAAATTTGAGTCAATATATTTCACCTTTATTTATAAAAAAAAATCCCAAATTTACAAAAAATTTGATAAAATTCACAATTTTCTAAATTTGAATTTCTCTACTTTTAAGACAGATAATTTCTCTACTTTTAAGACAGATAGTAATGCCTCATAAAATATCATCATTCCTCATATATCTACTTTATGTTGGCATCATTTTGTTAATGTCATTTTATTTAGGACCTTAAAAGGCTTAGAATTTTAGAAGCAATTTTTAAGATTTTCAAAAAATTTTCAAAGGCATTTTTTTAAGCGCCAATTTAGTTATAAATAGATTTTTAGGGGCTTACATAATGGAAACCACCCATAAATTACCCAATTTTATACACTACACCCAGCAAATTATTCAAAACTGATGTTACAAAATTTCTTGACCCTTGAATTAAAGGAAAATACAAAAGAAATTTCAATGTAATTTTTTTGGAAGATTTTTTGTGCAACACGGCAAGGGTTAACAGCAAAATAAACTTCAATATGCATTACTCTGATTCTGCAGTTTATAGAAATACCCCATATGTGGTAGTAAACTGCTGTAGAAGCACATGGCAGTGGTCAGAAATAAAGAAGCGCCATATAGTTTTTGGAGGCAGATTTTGCTAGAATTTACAAAGAAGATCAAGAGCACTCCCGCGCTCCAATACAAAAAATCCACCAACCTCCAGTTGGAGGTCCGCTGCACAGTGTATATAATGGGCTTTGCTGCTGCCGCCCAGGATACAAAATCTGATTGAATGTTAGTTACCTTACGGTATAAACTTACACTGGCGCTGGTAGGTAGAAATATAACAGATTGAGTACAGTGGCTAGATGAATGTTCCGCTATAATAGAAAATGAGTATCAATTGACAATGCGATTAAATAATCACCGCGGTGGTAGTTACCTTTTCTTTAGATGTGAGCTGGCAAAACAATCTAGGTTCTTTGGATGCTTACACAGTTCCCGTTCCTGTGTGTAGAGAAGTGTGAGGAAAAACAAATCTTCCCTGCTCACCTACCAGCATTCACACTGCTCTGGCCGGTAGCTGTGTTGTGCGAGGGAGCAGACTACAGATTCGGCGTCCAGGATCTTCTGTGCGTGTGACGTCACCGCAAAGTACTACTGGTGCTCCCAGAGATCAAAGTTCATCCGACGCGTTTCTGAGCCGACGGGCTCCTTCATCAGGGATGGCCTGACCCTTCAAGTCTGGGAGTTATATAGACGTCCTGGTTGACAGAGCAACACCTGCTCTTATTACACACAGGGAGAGAAAAAGAACCCAGAGAGTAGTTCCAAGGCGGCTACAATATGCAAATTATGTAAATTCACTGAAAGGCAAAAAGTTTGATTTCATGATTGAGTCAATTGGGGGCTAGGCTGTTTAATTTAAATATCCAGCTGCTTTCCGCTCTGGACATTTTTTTGATAAAATTGCCACCCCTTTTGTCTTCCATCACTTTTTCCAAGCCTCCAAAGATAGAGCCCCGAAATTTTCCCGCATGGTGTTGTTGATAATGTCTAGATAAGGGATGTCCATCAAATTTTTTTATTATATTTGTGACATGCTCGCTTATCCTGGTTTTTAGTAACCGTTTTGTTCTACCTATATACAATTTGTCACAGGGACATTTAATAAAATAAATCACTCCTCTCGTATTACAAGTAATGTAGTTTTTTATTTGAAAGGTATTTAAAGCTTTTATGGTTTTTTTTTGTATGGTCTCTGGTAATTTTACAATTCCGGCATGTTTTGCAGGGGAAAAAACCCATTCTATTGTGATTGGTCCTATTGGTTAAACTATTAGACTTGATAGATGGAGCGATAAGGATATTTAAATTTAGGTTTTGATGGAATTTTGTCACCCATAAGACTACCCTGTTTAGGATGTCCCAATAACGCCTAATGATTTTCCTAAAACTCCCTGCTCCTGTACTGTATCTAGTAATAAGAGGAATATTAAAATCCTCTTCCTTTATTTTTGTTGTTATCAAATCTGTTCCGTGTTTATTCTCTTTTAGTAGAAGATTACGGTTTAGTTGTTTAACCTTATCTATTGTAGGTTGTAAATCCGTTAGTTTGTAGCCTTTTTCTTGGAATTTATTTTTCAGCTAGTCTATCTCTTTTACGAAATCCACCTCATTTGAGCAATTTCTTTGTGCTCGTATATACTGGCTATAAGGAATGTTCGTGAGCCAGGTAGCTAGATGGCAACTGATTAACGGGATAAAGCTATTTGTATCCGTGGGTTTATGATAAGTTTTAGTTTTAAGTGAGCCGTTTTCTATAAATATGGTGAGATCTAAAAAATTAATAGATACTTTATTATAACTGGCTGTAAAATTCAAATAAAAAGAATTTTTATTAATGTTAGTTAAAAATTGAGTAAGAGATAATTCATCACCGCCCCAAATAAAAATAACATCATTAATAAAACGCTTCCAGAGGACCAGACCCGCACCGAGCTCTCCATTGGGGAAGATGGTAAGCTCCTCCCATCTCCCCACATATAGGTTAGTGAAACTCGGTGCGAATCTGGTCCCCATCACGGTCCCCCATGTCTGTAGATAGAAATCGGGGCCGTATTTAAAATAATTGTGCTCTAAAATGAAAGTGATACAATCCCTGATGAATTGTATTTGATCCTTTGGCACCTTGCTGTCTTTATTTAGGAAGTATTCTGTGGCTTTCCGCCCTTTACTATTTTCAATGATAGTGTATAGAGAGGTAACATTGAGTGTACCTAATATGAAATCCGATTGCCATTTGATTCCTTGTAAGATTTGTACAATATGTTTTGTGTCTTTTAGGTAGGCTTGTAGTTTTTGTACTTGGGGTTGTAATAGCACATCCACATATTTGGATAAATTTGCCGTAAGGCTCTCAATCCCAGAGATGATGGGCCTACCTGGAGGTTTATCTTTATTTTTGTGGCAAATAGTAGAAGAAGGGGATCCTAGGGTTCTGGTTGTTGATATATAGGGCCTCTTCAATTGATAAGACCCCATCTCTTTTCCCTTTATTAATCAGTACACTTAATTTCTTTTTGAATGTTTCCATAGGGTTCATAGGGAGTTTCTTGTACGTTTTGTGGTCCGAGAGTAATCTAATAGATTCTGCATGATACTCTTCTTGATCTAGTACCACTATCCCACCCCCCTTATCTGCGGGCCTAATAATAATATTATGGTTCACTTGTAGGGTCTTAATGGCTCTAGATTCCTGTTTTGTTAGATTTTGAGGGCCCTTGTTGTTTTTACTTTTATTTTTATTAAGTTTATGTAGGTCCCTAATCCCTAAAGTTTGAAAGGTTTTCATTGGGTCTGAATATTCATTTAGTGGGTGAAAGTTAGATTTTAGTTTCAGGCCTGTATGAATAAAAGTGTCCATATTTGTAGATCCTAAAGTTATATTGTCCGTGTGAGTCCTAGTAAGATTCTGAACTATTGGATCCTTTTGTGGTTTTGGTTTTGCAGATTTTCTAATAGGGATCTCTTTGTTAGGATTGGTTTTCTTTAGAAAATATTTTTTGAGTGCTAGATTGCGAAGGAATTTTTTGACCCCTATAAAGGCGTCAAAGTGGTTAAATCTAGAGTTAGGTGCAAACTTTAGCCCTTTTTTGTAATAGAGCTAATTCTCCTCCTTTGAGGCTGTAGCTGCTTAAATTGAAGATACCTGACTCAGCCTTTCTTGTAGGAATGCTCTACTTTTTTATTCCTTTCCCTCGTGTGCCCCTTTTTGTTTTTTTCGTGTGTTTATTCTTGCCCTAAAAAAAAATCCTTATTAACTGTTTTTTTATATATTTTTTTGGGCTTTGTTTTTGCTGCAGTTGTGTAATCAGGTGTATTATTAGAACTGGTAGAGGTATTATTTAAATGTATATCCTCCTCGATGTTCGGAACTGGTCCCTTTTTAGTTGTTATGAGTAAAGTTGAATGATTCATGTGTGAATTCTCTATACAATCGGATTCTATCCTCAATGGGGTATTTTCCTTT
Source organism: Bufo bufo (assembly GCF_905171765.1). Classification (NCBI taxonomy): domain Eukaryota; kingdom Metazoa; phylum Chordata; class Amphibia; order Anura; family Bufonidae; genus Bufo; species Bufo bufo. Next base: position 229,900,658 of record NC_053391.1, read on the forward strand.
TCCTTATCATCATCCTCATTTGTGATGGTTTCCAGTATTGCATATCTATTTTGCGATATTATTGAACCATTAATAAACCCCTCAGATTTTGTGTTACATTCAATCTGTACTTGGGTTATTAATGGTGGATTATGGGCATTTCTTATTTCCCTCCCTTGTTCCAGTGAAGTCTCTTCCGTGTTTTCTTCATAAACAGATAAATTATTGAGCGTGCAATCGCATAGTGTATCATCAATGGTGTCTAGATCCATGTTACTCATATTATCACCTTGTTGTTCTGACCCCTGTTGCGTTGAGTTTTCCATTTTCCAAGGAAAAGGAAAATACCCCATTGAGGATAGAATCCGATTGTATAGAGAATTCACACATGAATCATTCAACTTTAGTCATAACAACTAAAAAGGGACCAGTTCCGAACATCGAGGAGGATATACATTTAAATAATATCTCTACCAATTCCAATAATACACCTGATTACACAACTGCAGCAAAAACAAAGCCCAAAAAAATATTTAAAAAAACAGTTAATAAGGATTTTTTCAGGGCAAGAATAAACACACGAAAAAAACAAAAAGGGGCACACGAGGGAAAGGAATAAAAAAGAAGAGCATTACTACAAGAAAGGCTGAGTCAGGTATCTTCAATTTAAGCAGCTACAGCCTCAAAGGAGGAGAATTAGCTCTATTACAAAAAGGGATAAAGTTCGCACCTAACTCTAGATTTAACCCCTTTGACGCCTTTATAGGGGTCAAAAAATTCCTTCGCAATCTAGCACTCAAAAAATATTTTCTAAAGAAAACCAATCCTAACAAAGAGATCCCTATTAGAAAATCTGCAAAACCAAAACCACAAAAGGATCCAATAGTTCAGAATCTTACTAGGACTCACACGGACAATATAACTTTAGGATCTACAAATATGGACACTTTTATTCATACAGGCCTGAAACTAAAATCTAACTTTCACCCACTAAATGAATATTCAGACCTAATGAAAACCTTTCAAACTTTAGTGATTAGGGACCTACATAAACTTAATAAAAATAAAAGTAAAAACAACAAGGGCCCTCGAAATCTAACAAAACAGGAATCTAGAGCCATTAAGACTCTACAAGTGAACCATAATATTATTATTAGGCCCGCAGATAAAGGGGTGGGATAGTGGTACTAGATCAAGAAGAGTATCATGCAGAATCTATTAGATTACTCTCGGACCACAAAACGTACAAGAAACTCCCTATGAACCCTATGGAAACATTCAAAAAGAAATTAAGTGTACTGATTAATAAAGGGAAAAGAGATGGGATCTTATCAATTGAAGAGGCCCTATATATCAACAACCAGAACCCTAGGATCCCCTTCTTCTACTATTTGCCACAAAAATAAAGATAAACCTCCAGGTAGGCCCATCATCTCTGGGATTGAGAGCCTTACGGCAAATTTATCCAAATATGTGGATGTGCTATTACAACCCCAAGTACAAAAACTACAAGCCTACCTAAAAGACACAAAACATATTGTACAAATCTTACAAGGAATCAAATGGCAATCGGATTTCATATTAGGTACACTCGATGTTACCTCTCTATACACTATCATTGAAAATAGTAAAGGGCGGGAAGCCACAGAATACTTCCTAAATAAAGACAGCAAGGTGCCAAAGGATCAAATACAATTCATTGAGGATTGTATCACTTTCATTTTAGAGCACAATTATTTTAAATACGGCCCCGATTTCTATCTACAGACATGGGGGACCGTGATGGGGACCAGATTCGCACCGAGTTTCGCTAACCTATATGTGGGGAGATGGGAGGAGCTTACCATCTTCCCCAATGGAGAGCTCGGTGCGGGTCTGGTCCTCTGGAAGCGTTTTATTGATGATGTTATTTTTATTTGGCGCGGTGATGAATTATCTCTTACTCAATTTTTTATATTATTAATTTTTTAGATCTCACCATATTTATAGAAAACGGCTCACTTAAAACTAAAACTTATCATAAACCCACGGACACAAATAGCTTTATCCCGTTAATCAGTTGCCATCTAGCTACCTGGCTCACGAACATTCCTTATAGCCAGTATATACGAGCACGAAGAAATTGCTCAAATGAGGTGGATTTCGTAAAAGAGATAGACCAGCTGAACAATAAATTCCAAGAAAAAGGCTACAAACTAACGGATTTACAACCTACAATAGATAAGGTAAAACAACTAAACCGTAATCTTCTACTAAAAGAGAACAAACACGGAACAGATTTGATAACAACAAAAATAAAGGAAGAGGATTTTAATATTCCTCTTATTACTAGATACAGTACAGGAGCAGGGAGTTTTAGGAAAATCATTAGGCGTTATTGGGACATCCTAAAACAGGATAGTCTTATGGGTGACAAAATTCCATCAAAACCTAAATTTATTTTTAGAAAAGCCCCAAATTTAAATATCCTTATCGCTCCATCTATCAAGTCTAATAGTTTAACCAATAGGACCAATCACAATAGAATGGGTTTTTTCCCCTGCAAAACATGCCGGAATTGTAAAATTAACAGAGACCATACAAAAAAAAAAACATAAAAGCTTTAAATACCTTTCAAATAAAAAACTACATTACTTGTAATACGAGAGGAGTGATTTATTTTATTAAATGTCCCTGTGACAAATTGTATATAGGTAGAACAAAACGGTTACTAAAAACCAGGATAAGCGAGCATGTCACAAATATAATTAAAAAATTTGACGGACATCCCTTATCTAGACATTATCAACAACACCATGCGGCAAAATTTCGGGGCTCTATCTTTGGAGGCTTGGAAAAAGTGATGGAAGACAAAAGGGGCGGCAATTTTATCAAAAAAATGTCCAGAGCGGAAAGCAGCTGGATATTTAAATTAAACAGCCTAGCCCCCAATGGACTCAATCATGAAATCGAACTTTTTGCCTTTCAGTGAATTTACATAATTTGCATATTGTAGTCGCCTTGGAACTACTCTCTGGGTTCTTTTTCTCTCCCTGTGTGTAATAAGAGCAGGTGTTGCTCTGGCAACCAGGACGTCTATATAACTCCCAGACTTGAAGGGTCAGACCATCCCTGATAAAGGAGCCCGACGGCTCAGAAACGCGTCGGATGAACTTTGATCTCTGGGAGCACCAGTAGTACTTCGCGGTGAAGTCACACGCACAGAAGATCCTGGACGCCGAATCTGTAGTCTGCTCCCTCGCACCACACAGCTACCGGCCGGAGCAGTGTGAATGCTGGTAGGTGAGCAGTGAAGATTTGTTTTTCCTCACACTTCCCTACACACAGGAACGGGAACTGTGTAAGCATCCAAAGAACCTAGATTGCTTTGCCAGCTCACATCTAAAGAAAAGGTAACTACCACAGCGGTGATTATTTCATCGCATTGTCATTTGATACTCATTTTCTATTATAGCGTAACATTCATCTAGCTACTGTACTCAATCTGTTATATTTCTACCTACCAGCGCCAGTGTAAGTTTATACCGTAAGGTAACTAACATTCAATCAGATTTTGCTAGAATGTTTTTTGGGCACCATTTTGTATGTGAATAGACCCTGATGTAACCCTACGATTGAAACCCTTTGACCCCCTAAGTGTTTTTTGGAATTTGGAAACACTTGGCTGTGAAAATGAAAAGTTTAATTTCTTCCAATAAAATGTTGTTTTAGCCCCAAATATTTCATTTTCACAAGGTATAACAGGAGAAAAAGCAACCGATAATTTGTTACCCATTTTCTCTGCAACAGTCCATATGTAGTGGTAAACTACTGTGGGGGCACATGGCAGGACTCAGAAAGGAAGGAGCACCATATGTCTCTTGCAGTGCGGATTTTGATGAATTAGTTTATGGGTGCCATTGCTTTTTATTTTTTTAGTGATTGTCTATAGTGGGGCTTGGTTTTTTGTGGGATGAGGTGATGTTTTCATTGGTACCATTTTGGGGTATATAAGATTTTTTTAAAAACTCAATATTATGCATTTTGTACGGCGAGGTGACAAAACATTGCTGTTTTGGCATAGTTTAAAAAAAACTACATTTTTACAACATTCATCTGAGGGGGCATATCATGTGATATTTTCATAGAGCAGGTTCTTACGGATGCGGCTGTACCCAATGTGTCTTTTATTTTTATTATTTTATACACAGTGAAAGCATTTTTGTGGGACGAGATGATGGTTTGATTGGTACCATTTTGGGGCACATAAGGCTTTTTGATTGCTTGGTATTACACCTTTTGTGAGGTAAGGTGACCTAAAAATGCCCTGCTCTGACTATGTGCGGAGGTCGGCCAGAAGAGCAGCACGTGTTTAGTTTTTTGTTTTGTTTTGGAGTCATGCTAGATCCGCCTCCCTTCAGGTGCACTGGGTGGGGTCATTGGTTTAAATTTCACTCATTCCCAGTGTTCTGTGCGGGTTATAGAAATCAGTCTGGCCTTGGAAGCAAGGAAGGAAGCATTGTCTGTTCCAGCTCAGATAAGATAAGTTTGTTTTCTGTTTTTGTTGTTTGCTGTCTAGGCTGTTTGTGTGTCGTCTGTCCCCTCCAGGTTCTGAGGGAGCAGGCTGCCCCCTATTTCCCCTTTCACCATCTCAGGGATTCTAGGGATTCTCGCCTAGATACTTGTTTGTTGGTTTATCTGTGTATCTGAGATCCCGTCCGCCGTGACATTATAACCCGCCTATACTTTGACTGTCATTGCTCAGCGGTTTTGTGATGGCGTCAATTGATGCGTTAGTTGACCGCATGCAGGGGCTATCCCTAGAGGTTGCGGAGCTGCGTAATTCGGTCACACGGTGTCAGAATGCTCTGGCATCAGGTGCAGGTCAAATTTGTGGGGAGCCTAAAGTCGCTCTTCCTGATAGATTTCCAGGGGGTACGGATGACTTTATCCGTTTTAGAGAGTCATGCAAATTGTATTTTCGGCTGCGTCCATCGTCGTCAGGTGATGAAAGTCAGAGGATAGGTATAATCATTTCTCTGCTTAAAGGGGACGCGCAGTCCTGGGCCTGTTCTCGGGCCCTCCGGTCAGTGGAAGAATTTTTTAAGGCCCTGGGATTAATCTACGATGACCCAGATCGGGTCTCGATGGCGGAATCGAAATTACGTAATTTATTACAGGTGAACATACTGCAGAGGCTTACTGTGTTGAGTTTAGAAGATGGGCTACCGAGTCAGAGTGGAATGATCCCACGTTACGTAGTCAGTTTTGTCAGGGGTTATCTGAGAGATTGAAAGATGCCCTTGCTTTTCATGAGTACCCAGATTCCTTGGAGAATGCAATGTCTTTGGCAGTAAGGTTAGATAGACGTATTAGAGAAAGGTGTAGGGCTCCCTCCGTGTAAGGCATCCCTACGTTGAGTGGTTTCATCTCTACTTCTTCCCAGGGTGATGTTACAGGTAACTCTGGGGTAGGGGAGGAACCCATGCAGCTGGGTCAGGTTTCTTTCCGTTCTGGTAGTAGAGACTTTAGGAAATTGCACAAACTATGTTACTACTCTAGGAAAAGTGGTCATTTTATTTTTGCTTGTCCTTTTGTTAAACCGCATGTGGAAGAGAAAATGAAAAAAAAAAAACTTTCCTGACTCTTGGTAGCGTGAATGGTGTGGTGGAGCAGGCAGGTATGCAAGCTCCCTGTAATACCCGTTTTCTCCTTCCAGCTATGGTGGCGCTAGACTCAAGAGAATTTTTTGTTGAAGTATTCCTTGACTGTGGTGCTGGGGTAAACCTTATTGACTTTCTTTTTCTTCAAAATCTGGGTCTAAGTACTTGCACTTTAGAAAGAGAGATTCTGGTTTTTGCAATTGATTCTTCCCCTCTTTCTCAAAGGAGTCTCACTCATATTGCTCATGGTATTCACTTAAGGGTGGGTGATTCACATGTTGAGATTATGTCTTGTTTTGTCATGAAGGATTTGCCGGCTCATATAGTTTTGGGGTTACCATGGTTGATTAAACATAACCCAATTATAGATTGGCAAGCAAGACAAATCATTGGTTGGAGTGAATTTTGTTCGGATAATTGTCTTGGCACATCTATCTCTGGTGTGTCCACTACGGCTTTACCTCAGTATCTCTCAGATTTTGCGGACGTCTTTTCGGAGGGTGGGGCTCAGGAATTGCCCCCTCATCGTGACTATGATTGTCCAGTTAATCTCATCTCAGGGGCTAAGTTGCCAAAGTCTCGGCTTTACAATCTTTCTCAACCCGAGAGGTCATGCAGAAGTATATCGCAGAGAGTTTGGCAAAAGGTCATTTTAGGCCTTCTAAGTCTCCGGTGGCAGTAGGTTTGTTCTTTGTAAAAAAAAAAGGATAGATCGCTGAGACCTTGTTTGGATTCCCGGGAATGGAACCGTATTACAGTCCGGGATCCATATCCCCTGTCTTTGATTTCTGACCTTTTTGATCAGATTGTTGGAGCCAAGGTGTTCTCCAAGTTGGATTTGAGAGGGGCCTACAATCTGATCAGAATCAAGGAGGGGGATGAGTGGAAAACGGCCTTCAATACGAACGAGGGTCATTTTGAGAATCTGGTTATGCCTTTTGGGTTGACGAATGCGCCAGCGGTGTTTCAGCGATTCGTCAATTACATTTTCCATAATTTGGTGGGGAGGTTCGTGGTGGTTTATTTGGATGACATTTTAATTTACTCTCCTGATCTGAAGACCCATCAGGATCATGTGAGACAGGTTTTGACGATCCTTCGGGAGAATAAATTATATGCCAAATTGGAGAAATGTGTGTTTTCGGTGCAGGAGCTTCTGTTTTTGGGATATCTGCTTTCTGACTCTGGTTTTCGTATGGACCCCGAAAAGGTCCGGGCGGTTCTGGAATGGGACCGACCAGAGAATCAGAAAGCTTTGATGCGGTTTTTGGGGTTTACTAATTATTATAGAAATTTTTTTTTTAACTATTCTACCATTGTAAGACCTCTCACTGATATGACTAAGAAGGGCGCCGACGTCTCTGTCTGGTCAGATGAGGCATTGCAGGCCTTTTCGGCTATTAAGGAGTGTTTTGCGTCTGCTCCCGTTCTGGTGCAGCCCGATGTGTCTCAGCCATTCGTGGTGGAGGTTGATGCATCAGAAGTGGGGGTTGGAGCAGTGCTGTCGCAGGGTTCATCTCCTAGTAAATGGGTCCCGAATGCTTTTTTCTCCAAGAAGCTCTCGGTCACCGAGAAGAATTATGATGTTGGAGATAGAGAGTTGCTGGCCATCAAGTTGGCCTTTGAGGAATGGCGTCACTGGTTGGAGGGGGGCGTCTCACCCCGTTACAGTATATACGCATCATAAGAATTTGGTTTACCTGCAATCTGCCAAGCGTCTGAACCCTAGACAGGCCAGATGGTCACTGTTTTTTACCAGGTTCAATTTTGTGGTTACCTTTCGCCCGGGGGTTAAGAACGTCAAGGCACATGCCTTGTCTTGCAGCTTTCCTGGGGGATGTGATTCAGAGGATCCTGCTCCGATTTTGGCTGATGGGGTGGCGGTCTCCACTCTGTACCCCGAATTGGAGATGGAGGTGTTGGGAGCCCAGGAGGGGGCTCCTGGTTCTTGTCCCCCAGGGAGGTTGTTTGTACCTGAAGGTCTGCGATACAAGGTATTCAAGGAACATCACAATACTGTCCTTGCTGGACATCCTGGTGGTAAGTCCACTTGTGACCTGGTGTCCCGGAGGTTCTGGTGGCCAGGGTTACGTAAGAGCATTGAGCATTACGTGGCAGCTTGTGAAACCTGTGCTCGGTCAAAGGTTGCTCATACTCGACCGGCTGGTTTACTTCTCCCTTTGTCTATTCCGTCTCGTCCTTGGATGCACTTGTCTATGGACTTTATTATGGATCTGCCAGGAGAACAGTAATTTTGGTGGTAGTTGACTGTTTCAGTAAAATGGCTCACTTTATATCATTAACTAGTCTGCCTAATGCCAAGACTCTTGTGCAGATTTTTGTTGATAATATTGTGAAATTGCATGGTATTCCTTCGGATGTGGTCTCTGATAGGGGCACGCAGTTTGTCTCCAGGTTTTGGAGGGCGTTCTGCTCTCGGCTTGGCATTCAACTTTCGTTCTCTTCGGCTTTTCATCCGCAGTCGAATGGACAGACAGAGCGTACTAATCAAAACCTGGAGAACTACTTGAGGTGCTTTGTGGCTGAGAATCAGGAGGACTGGTCCTCATTCTTGTCCCTAGCAGAATTTGCTTTGAATAACCGTAGGCAGGAGTCCACGGGTAAGTTGCCATTTTTTGGCGCATACGGTTTTCATCCTCTGTTTGGTACCTTTTCTGGGACTAGTTCCTCTGGGATGCCAGAGGAGGAGAGATTTTCTTCTGCCTTGTCTTCTATCTGGCGGAGGATCCAAGTGAATTTGGAGAAGATGGGTGAGAGGTATAATCGAATGGCTGACAAGAGACTTGTGACTGGTCCGGACCTGTGTGTGGGTGATCTGGTGTGGTTGTCCACTAAAAATATTAAACTGAGAGTGCCATTTTGGAAACTGGGTCCAAGATTTATTGGTCTGTACAAAATATCTGCGGTGATCAATCCAGTAGCGTTTCGGCTGGATCTTCCGCAGACTTGGAGGATCCATGATGTGTTCCACAGGTCTTTACTGAAAAAATATGTGAAACCGGTGGAACCATCGCCATTGCCCCCTCCTCCTGTTCTGGTCGATGGAAATTTAGAGTTCGAGATCTCCAGGGTTCTCGACTCTAGAGTTCTTCGGGGTTCCCTTCAGTACCTGGTACACGGGAGGGGATACGGCCTGAGGAGAGGATGTGGGTTCCGGCGCTGGATGTCAGTGCCAGCCGACTGGTGAGGGCTTTTCACAGATCCCATCCGGATAAGGTTGGTCCGGGGTGTCCGGAGGTCACCCGTAGAATGGGGGGGGGGGGGGGTACTGTCATGCCCTGCTCTGACTATGTGCGGAGGTCGGCCAGAATAGCAGCATGTGATTAGTTTTTTGTTTTGTTTTGGAGTCGTGCTAGATCCGCCTCCCTTCAGGTGCACTGGGTGGGGTCATTGGTTTAAATTTCACTCATTCCCAGTGTTCTGTACGGGTTATAGAAATCAGTCTGGCCTTGGAAGCAAGGAAGGAAGGATTGTCTGTTCCAGCTCAGATAAGATAAGTTTGTTTTCTGTTTTTGTTGTTTGCTGTCTAGGCTATTTGTGTGTCGTCTGTCCCCTCCAGGTTCTGAGGGAGCAGGCTGCCCCTATTTCCCCTTTCACCATCTCAGGGATTCTAAGGTATGTTCAGCCCAGGCACGAGTACACATTATTCCTACCTTCAAAGTCTGAATGTGGGCTTAGCAGTGTAGGGAGAGAAGTCAGGGATTTGCTAGGAGGTGACCTTTCCCCAGCTTCTCGCCTAGATACTTGTTTGTTGGTTTATCTGTGTATCTGAGATCCCGTCCGCCGTGACAGGCACTTTTTTTTGTTTTATGGCGTTCACCTACCGGGGTGGATCTTGTGATATTTTTATAGAGCCGGCGATACCTAATATATCTACTTTTTGTTTCCCTATTTTTTACAATTTTATATAACTTAATAATGGGAAAAGGGCACTTTCTTTTTTACTTGGAATTTTAATTTTTTATTATATAAAACACTTTTTTTAACTTGTTTTCTTTTGTCCCATGGTGATGGATCATGTGATGAGTGCAATGACGTCACCAAAGGTCCTTTTCCTCCCAGGTCATCAAAGAAGAAGACAGAAGAGAAGTCGGGCATCGCAAACAAGTGGATGAGTTGAGTAAAAAAAAAAATTAACCCCTCCATCCCTATTTTACTAAGCATTCTGTATTAATAATTGTGGCAAAACCAACCTCGCCACTGGGTGCTGGAGAAGCCTGGTTGCCAGCCTATTGCCCCAGGATTATGGACCCTCTCATTGGCCCATGCTAAACTTAAACCCCATGGCGATTTGACTGTGTTTGTGGCATCTGAGCACTGTTTGGATATATTGACCGCTCAGATCCAAGCTATCTGGGAATATGTTAAATGTCTATGTTACTGTAATGGTTGGGACATTGTATATTTGAATAGTGATGTCTGTCCTATTGTCTCCACGTGTGTATTGCCGATTTCCCTTTGTCCTGAAAGATAATTGAATTACTCCTCGGTTGTCTCCAGGACAGAAGACACTGTGTATTCTCCTGCCTGCGATACAGTTACATCAACCCATTGTGTAGGGTAATTGTATCACAGGCAGAGGGGAGGATTTTGTGTGGGAGTGTCTGAGTGTATTGTACGTGTTTATTGGTTGTTTTTACAAAACCCTGTTGGTGGTAACCTTGTTGGAAAATGTGTATAAGTCAATGCTTGTGTGTTCAATAAAGAGTTCCTGTTTTACCCTTCATCATGTTGAGGTTGGTGTTTGGGTAACTGATCGACACTGGGGATTGCTATACGCTGAAGATTTGCTATACTCCCCTGGCTATACTATTAGCTCTTGTAAGAGCTGTTCCTGCTCTCTGGATTTAGGAGAGGTTCACCCACTGGAGCCTGGAGCCTTGTCGCAGGCCCAGGGTGGGTAGGAGATGGTGAGACCTCATCCAAGCTTTGGCGGTTCGGGGGGGGGGGGGGGGGTCTGCAGCGCTTACGGTGTCAAGTGGACTGCTTGGAGTTCTCGGGAAGCACTAGGAGCATCCATCGATGGAGGTACCCGGTCGGGGTGCCAGTAGATCTGTTACATTGGTGGCAAGCAGTGGGATGGCGTCCTAGTGGGAGGAGAAGCAGCTCGGAGACACCATTCGTAGATTGACAAAATTGAGGGCACCGCTAGTATCCGTACAGCGCCCCTGGCTACAGCAGCAGGATGGAACCAGCAGTGGCATGCGATGAGGAAGACCTGGAGGGACGGGATGCCTTAAGGAAAGGCATCTGGTACCAGGCCCTGGGTAATGTACAATACCAACGAGGTGAGAGTCTCCCCAGTGGAGAGCAGCGATTGCAGAAGCAATTGGCCCTGCGGATGCCCTTCCTGGGAGAGCAGCCCCTGGAGGAATGGGTGAAGGAACTAAAGCACCGGATATGGCAGGAGCTATGTTTGGAGGAGGCCTACCAGGCGCTCTGGTGGTATATGGCACAGTAGATACCCTGGACAGCTGAGCATGACAAGCCACAGGGAGAGGAGTTTGATGGTCCTGGCTTGTTATGGGAGTCCTTTGCAGAGCCTGACTTCGGAAGCCCTGCACAGTCCAGACTTCAGAACATTTTCTACGAGAGGGAGGCTAAGCAGGATTGGGATGACCCCCACGAGGTAGAGAAAGACCTGGCTCACCTAGCAACCCTGGAGTGGGAACTGGAGCAGGACTACCGAGATCTTTTCCACTCCATTGGGAAGGCTCAGCAGGACAGCAAGAAGTCAGACCCAGGTCCAGAGCCCTTCAGCTGGGAGGATATTGTGGATGTTTACTGGGAAGAATCCCAGGTGGCCGGTGGAGATGGGACGGAGGTCTCTCCACTGCTCCTGCAGGGAATTGGGAGCCCAGTCTCCATTCCCCAGCGGCAGTGTAATATGCAGGGAATTGGGAGCCCAGTCTCCATTCCCCAGCGGCCGTGTGATCTACAAGGAATTGGGAGCACAGTCTCCATCCCCCAGCGGCAGCTTAACGCACCAGGGGAGACAGTAAGCCCCACAACAGTGCAGATGGGACCATGGTCTCTGCACTCACAGCACAGGAGGTAGGGACAGTCAGTCTTGTCCCCCAGTAACAGGGCGGTTTAGCCAAACGGGAGACAGTCGGTCTCCCCCCACAGCAGCATGGTGGTCTATCTAAAGGGGAGACAGTCGGTCTCTCCCTACAACAGCAGAGCGGTGTATCTAAAGGGGAGACAGTCGGTCCTTCCCTCCAACAACCAGGCTACAACCAGGCTTGTTATGTGGTAGCGCTGGCACCAGGGCAAAGTACCGCTGGTCTCTGCCCACTCAGCATCCCACCAAGGCAGTCTACCAGTCCCCCACACAGCCGTGGTGAGGCACATGGACAGGTTTATCCCTTATATAAATTGGATGGAACCGGCACTCAAAACAATAGGAATTCACGTGGAGCTTGAATTTAAAATATTTATTAAACCATAAACAATATATCCTGTGTGCACCAGGTTAAAATTTATATAAAAGAGCATATAAGACAAATGTATCACACAGAAAAGTATATATGTATCCAGAACACAAGATCTGTAAACTATGACACAGAGGGATGTATCCGTGTCCCCCCACTTGGGTATGGCTATTGGATCACAGCCGTCTGTGGCAGAGCAAACCAGAACTGAACAAATAGCTGTGCTCCAGAAATTGAGGCCCTAAAAATGAAACAACAATTTGAATGCAAAGGTTACCCCGAAAAAGTCCTGACAGATGCTCTGGAAAAAATAAGAGAAACAGAGAAAGAGACCTTCTTTTAGCCAAACACCCAGACAAACACAAATAAGGAATGTGAACTGAGATTAATTTTACCTTACAGTTCACTATCTAAACAAATACGGCACATTATAAATCAACACTGGCACTTTTTATTAAGAGATAAGGTCATTGGACCCATGCTGCACACTTCCCCTTTAATTACTTTCAGAAAGGCACCAAATTTAGGTTTAAAAATAGCACCTTCAACAATTAATCACAAGAAAAAGGATACACCCACACTCCAAAAATGTCTGAATATGAATGGGTTCTACAGATGCGGGAGATGTTCGGGGTGTAAAAATTCAACATTTCCGAAAAAGATAAGTAGGGTTCAATTCACTCAAAATCAATTCACTTTGGACATTAAGGGTTGCCTAACATGCGATTCCTCCAGTGTTGTCTACCTTTTCCAGTGCCCCTGTCAGAAACAGTATATTGGCAGAACCAAGAGACCCCTGAGAGTGAGAATTACGGAACATCTAAATAACATCAGAAAAGGATACGAAAACCACTCTCTATCCAAACATTTTAAAGTGTCACACAATAGTGACCCAAAGGGTTTTTCTTTCGTGGCCCTGGAAAAGGTGGACACACACTGGAGAGGAGGCAATCATATTATGAGAATGTCACGGGCAGAATCCAGAAGAATCTATGATTTTGGCAGCCTTCTACCTGCGGGGCTAAATTCAGATTTGGAGATTTTTGGTTTTATTTGAAAAATATTTGAAGAGTATAGGAATATAAAAGCATAAGACTCAAGGACAATATTAGAGGAAAATATAATAATAAAAAGATTAACCATAATCATAGATTCATCTATAGATGGGAAAATAGACATCTGTTATAAGGTTGAGAAAGGAAGGATTGACTTATATATAGAAAAACCGAAAAACGGAAAAATATATCTAAAAATTTTTTTCAATCAAATGTAATATACTGAATTGAAAAAAATCCATCAAATACTAGGTAGATAAGACCATTCTATATATATTCTTGCAAGAGGTAATAATATATAAACACAGAATAAAAATAAAATAAAAAAGGAAAAAAAAACGCAATTAGAAAAAAAAACGCAAAGAAAAAAAGAGAAAAAAAACGCAATGAAAAAACCGCAATAATAAAAAAAACGCAAGATAGATGCGGATATAAATAATATTGAAATTGAGGAATAATGATCATTCACAGAAGACTATTCACATGAAAAATAATGATCACTATATATAAAAAAAACTTTTTGAAAATAAACAGAAAGTTTTAATATTATTTCAATATCGAGCTAATCTGTCCTCAAGAGGATTGTGATCGATATATATATTCCTCAGGGCCGGTATATATAAAAAGTCTCCTTTGAGATGATCATTGATAACTACTTCTCAAAATAGGGGATTTGGCATTTATATCGGAATACATTTGTGGATAAACACTTGCAAAAGTGTTTGCAAAATCTGAGTAGAATAGAGCCAGATAATGTCGATATACAAGTATGTAATAAATAGAAATGTTTCCCTTTATTGTCAAATATTAATTACCTGACAACACTGTCTCCATATTTAAATGACAAAAGAGAAATGTTTACGAGATATGTTTTTATATTTTTATATTTTTAAGCATATTTATATTTTATTTGTTAATATAGTTTATAAATGTATATATACGTGGAGAGATTTGATATTATTATAAATGCATTACTGAAGGAGGTGGTTGATGTAGAAATAATATGGTACTATATGGAAAGAAAAGACTAATGGAAAGTAAGGTTTCCACCCTACTACAAAATCTCCGGAACAGGTGAAACTAATTAGCCAATTGAGATGAGAACATAAAAAACAAGAGATTAGAGTTCACAGGTTACCCACTGAGGAAGAGATAAGATATCTCGAAATGCGTCTGGGCGTACTACCTCTGAAACAACCATCTCAGCGGTGCATGGCCATGTACTGAAGGACTAAAAATTTACCCACTTTCAACTCACGGAAGACCAAGACTTGATGTAGGACTCACGACATAGGTCTCTCGCGAGAATAGAGACGGGATCCAAGCAACAACTTGATCTGTTACAAACAAAGCGGAGAAAGGCTGAAGCGTGGGACGCCACGGCAGTAATCCTTCCGCGGAATTAACCTAGTGAGCCTACATGGGACACAGTGAGTAAATACACAATATATTTAAGTGGAGTTGTACCGATTCGCTGAATGCAAGGCGACACAAGTACGGGGGCAATAGATTTGCTGGACAATTGACTTTTCACATATAGCGTACTCAGACCTTTGAGACGATTCTAGCAGACGGATAACTCACACATCGTGTGAATTACGGACCATCTCCGAATATCCTTCACCTTACTTCCTATAAAGTGGTATAAGATTTTATCTGTATGCATTTAGGAATATATGAAATCTATATGAAAATTGTACGTATTTGAGTGTATCTGGAGCACAGCTATTTGGTCAGTTCTGGTTTGCTCTGCCACAGACGGCTGTGATCCAATAGCCATACCCAAGTGGGGGGACACGGATACATCCCTCTGTGTCATAGTTTACAGATCTTGTGTTCTGGATACATATATACTTTTCTGTGTGATACATTTGTCTTATATGCTCTTTTATATAAATTTTAACCTGGTGCACACAGGATATATTGTTTATGGTTTAATAAATATTTTAAATTCAAGCTCCACGTGAATTCCTATTGTTTTGAGTGCCGGTTCCATCCAATTTATATATTTTTACCAATTAGAACTAGGTGGTGTTTCTTTGAACCTGTGCACCTGTCGTGATAAATCAGAGTGAGCCACCTGCTTATTACTCCTTGTAAGGTTTATCCCTTGCTCAGGTGCAGTAACCATTTATTGTGGGTGGGCTGTACTGCTGTTTCTGTTTTGTGGGTGGGCTGGTGGACTAACAAGGGCACTGACCGGCAGAAGGTCAGATACCCTGTTAGTCTGTTTGGAAAAGGGGAGAAATGTGGTGAAATCAACCTTGCCACTGGGTGCTGGAGAAGCCTGGTTGCCAGCCTCTTGCCCCAGGATTATCGGCCCTCTCATCGGCCCATGCTAAACTTAAACCCCATGGCGATTTGACTGTGTTTGTGGCATCTGAGCACTGTTTGGATATATTGACCGCTCAGATCCAAGCTATCTGGGAATATGTTAAATGTCTATGTTACTGTAATGGTTGGGACATTGTATATTTGAATAGTGATGTCTGTCCTATTGTCTCCATGTGTGTATTGGCGATTTCCGTTTGTCCTGAGAGATAATTGAATTACTCCTCGGTTGTCTCCAGGACAGAAGACACTGTGTATTCTCCTGCCTGTGATACAATTACATCAACCCATTGTGTAGGGTAATTGTATCACAGGCAGAGGGGAGGATTTTGTGTGGGAGTGTCTGAGTGTATTGTACGTGTTTATTGGTTGTTTTTACAAAACCCTGTTGGTGGTAACCTTGTTGGAAAATGTGTATAAGTCAATGCTTGTGTGTTCAATAAAGAGTTCCTGTTTTACCCTTCATCATGTTGAGGTTGGTGTTTGGGTAACTGATCGACACTGGGGATTGCTATACGCTGAAGATTTGCTATACTCCCCTGGCTATACTATTAGCTCTTGTAAGAGCTGTTCCTGCTCTCTGGATTTAGGAGAGGTTCACCCACTGGAGCCTGGAACCTTGTCGTAGGCCCAGGGTGGGTAGGAGACGGTGAGACCTCAACCAAGCTTCGGCGGTTCGGGGGGGGGGGGGTCTGCAGCGCTTACGGTGTCAAGTGGAGTGTTTGGAATCCTCGGGAAGCACTAGGAGCATCCATCGATGGAGGTACCCGGTTGGGGTGCCAGGAGATCCGTTACAATAATGCTATTATTTTCCCTTATAACCATGTTATAAGGGAAAAAAATAATGACCGGGTCCCCATCCTGATCATCTCCTAGCAACCATGCGTGAAAATCGCACTGCATCCGCACTTGCTTGTGGATGCTTGCGATTTTCACGCAGCCCCATTCACTTAAAACGCACAATATATAGCATGCTGCGATTTTCACGCAACGTACAAGTGATGTGTGAAAATCACTGCTCATGTGCACAGTCCCATAGAAATGAATGCGTCCGGATTCAGTGCAGGTGCAATGCGTTCACCTCACCTATTGCACCCGTGCGGAAAACTCGCCCGTGTGAAAGAGGCCTTATTGTTGTAATCATGCTGACCCATAGAATGAAAGTTCAGTTTTAGCGCATAGCAAACACTGTAAAAATAAAACCCATAAAATGGGCAGAATTATTTTTAAATTTTTTATAATTCCACCCAATTTGGAATTTTTCCCCCGTTTCCCACTACATTGTATGCAGCTGTAAATTGTGTCATTAGAAATGACAACTTGTGCTGCAAAAAATGTGAACGGAAAAAGAAAAAAGATATGACTTTGGGAAGGCTGGGAATAAAAAATGAAAAGATGGAAAATCGCCTGGTCATTAAGGGGTTATATCATGGCATTTCAAAGTACAACTTATCCCGCAAAAAACAATGGAATGGAAACATGTGAATAGAAAATTAAAAAGTTATGTTTCTGGGAAAGCAGGGAGTAAGAAACGAAAACAAAAGAACAGAAACATTTCTGCATTCTGAAGGGGTTAAAATATTTTAACAAAAATTCCAGCACAGTGAATGTCATAATGGAAAAAAAATGGCCTATTTGCTGGTTTTTGCTTACATCGAGTGACCCCCCCCATGAATAAAAAATGATTAAAAAGTTATATGTACCCGAAAAGAGTACAGTTAAAACCTTCAACTCACTCCGTAGTCATCAAAAAGCTATGTAGAGAGAAATATAAAATGTTATGGGTGTCAGAATATAGTAATGCAAAGTTTTTTTTTTTATACCTATGCAAGGTATGGTTCTCAGTGGCAGATGTGTGACTGTGTAGGGGTACAAGTAGTGTAAACTGAAGTATTCTTAAAGTCCATGGTATTGTTGCTTGTTGTTGATGTTATTGTTGGCTGAGTTTGCCACAGAAAAAAATGAAAAATTTTGGTGGCACTACAAGCAGTTAGATATAAGCAAAGACATAATATGTCTGTTTCATTTGTATCCACTGCGATCAAATGGCTGGCACTCCATTTATGGTACACTTTTGGTGCTCAGTGATGGGGAATATCCCAAAGTTATGAGGTAGAAAATTCACGGCACTCAAAATATAGGAAAATGCAACATTAAAACTTTATTGAAGCCACCATTAGTTTTCCATACATAAGGCCAACCTTTCGGTCCCTCCCGGACCTTGTTCATGGCCTGTAATCTGTAGTAGTAGTCACCACACCACCTCACTTTGACTACTACAGATTACAGGCCGTGAACAAGGTCCGGGAGGGACCGAAACGTTGGCCTTGTGTATGGAAAAACTAATGGTGGCTACAATAAAGATTTAATTTTGCATTTTCCTATATTTTAAGTACTGTGAATTTTCTGCTTCATTTGTATCAGCACGCTCAGCACCAGGATTAAAATATATATATAAAACTTTTTTAACAAAATAAATTATCACTTGGATACAGACTGAAGTATAATGTCATTATATAAATATTTGACACAGAATAACACACCAACACATTATTAAATAGTTTCAGTTTGCAATTAGTGATGCTACACCTATGATGTCTGTTTCAGAAGGCAAAGGCACACTATCAACACGAAGCTTAATATTTTTGAAGAAGATTTGTGAATTATGTGGATTGATGAATGATGATGCACAAGTATAGCAGGCTGGATTCCCAGCCTGCATTTGTGGGAGGGGCATAGGGTATTTAGCCGGCTCACGCCCTCCCTCTGGTGTCGGCATCGCCAGTGCATCTCGTGTTACGGCGACGTCATACGAGTGCGACTTCCGGTTCCGGCTAGACTGACGAGGCAGACGCTGTGGCGGTACGTTCCTCCCGGCCGGCGCTCCTTCTGGGTAAGTTACTCCGGGCCTCGCCGCCGCACTCCATCTCCGGCCGCCCACCTCCGCTTCCCCCACCGACGCGTCTCCTCTGCTGCGCTCCTCTGACTGCGCCATCTAAACTCCGTGCGGCCGCGGCCGTCGCGCCCGGTCTGGTGGGAGCGCGCATCCCTGGCGTGGCCGGCGGGGGAGCGGTGCAGCAGGAGACGGGACACTTGGTGCGGTCCGCTCAGGCAGCGCTGGGGCAAGATTCAGCTGGGGCGCTCCGGAGCTGGCTGCTTCAGGTTCCCCGCTTCCAGTCTCCTCCACAACAAGCCATGGCTCCAACCGTCGCACCGCGGGGGGTCCCGCGCGTCTCCCCTTCCCCCCGGGCTGATTCCTCCTCCTTGTCCAGGCCTTTGGGGGGCGTCAGACGGGGACGCCACTCCACGACTTCCACGATGCGTTCCACGGTGGAACGCATCGGCATCCCGCCCATCTCCCGGAGCTCCATCACTTCCCCGGTGCGTTCCACGGTGGAACGCATCGGCATCCCGCCCATCTCCCGGAGCTCCATCACTTTCCCGGTGCGTTCCACGGTGGAACGCATCGGCATTCCGCACGTCGCTTCAGTCATCAGGAAGGCCCCCATATTCCCAACCTCCCTGCGCTCCACCGTGGGGCACCCAGGGGGAACCCCTAATCCTGGGCTCCAATATGGAAGGCATACCACGCCCACTCCTGGTGCCCGGACCACTTGTTTCCCCACATGTGTTTTTTCAATAAAGTGTTGCATGAAAAGCCCAGAATACGCTGGGCGGACATGTTGCAGGGATGCCATGGCCGGGCGGCTCGGTCTTGCGGTGCGGCCGGGCGTTCCGGGAGCAGCCGCGTGGGCCGGTTGCTAGGCACGCAGCGGTTTCGCCCCTGGAAAAAAAAAAAAAACAAGAGTTGTGCAGATATGTTCCGTTTTCTCTCACCTGTTTTCTATTGTACCTGCTTTCCTCCAAGGATGTCCAGGTGGTCTTCTCTTCCTGTCTTGTTCTAATATGGGTCTCGCCCGACACGTCCAGGCTCACTGCCTGTCCAATCAATTGATACTTTCAGGTCCGGTTGCCTCATACGTCCGGGGTTTTCTTTCATCATGTACTCCCTCCTGATCCGTTCTAGTGTTTTTCTGATATGTCCAGGATTGGCTCCACGTCTTCCTGCCTGATACGTTCTGGAGGTTCTCTGTGTTTTTCGGCCTGATACGTTCAGGTTTCGTTTTTGCGTGTCTATTTGCCTGATACGTCCAGGTTCCGTTTTCATGTCCGTCTACCTGATACGTTCAGGTTTCCATCTTCGGCACTGTCTGCCTGATACGTTCAAGCTTCTTTTTTCATGTCTGTTTGCCTGGTACGTCCAGGTTTCCGTTTTCATGTCCGTCTTCCTGATACGTTCAGGTCTCTTTCGTTGTGTCTGTTTGCCTGGTACGTCCAGGTTTCCGTTTCATGTCCATCTACCTGATACGTTCAGGTTTCCATCTTCGTCACTGTCTGCCTGATACGTTCAGGTTTTTCCATTTTTTTTTTTTTTTTTTTCATGTCTGTCTGCCTGATACGTTCGGGTTTTCTGCTTCTGGTTTCTGCCTGTTACGTTCAGGCCCTCGTCATGTCCTCTTGCTGGTCAAGCCTTCATCATGTCCTCCCTCCTGTTACGTTTGGTTCATGTCCCGTCCGGTCGGTCCCGTTGGTGTTTTTTTTTTATCTTTTTCAGGGTCGTTTCTTGGGCTCGCCTTCTCACTCCACGTCTTTCTTTCCCTCTTACTGTCCTGTCGCATCCTTCTTCTTCCCCAGGTGTACCTCTCCGCGCAGGTTCCAGTAAAAATTTTGTATTTTTTCCTCACTTACCAATCCCAGATTCGCAGGGTGGGAAGTTCACTCTCTCCGCGGGCTCCCGAGTTTTTGTTCGATCCCAGGTTTCCTAACTTTTTCCATCCTAAACTTTCTAAGGCTCCAGGGTCCGGTCTTCTTCGGGCAACATGTCGCATGTCTCGGATATTGAGGACTCACTGTCCATCCCTGAGTCAGCGGTCTCGGAAGCAGCCAGCCGCGCATCTTACAGGCATTGGACCATCCCCAGGATGCTCGCGGAACTGAAAAAAAAAGGGATCCGCCATTCGGCATCGGCACGGAAGGCAGAACTGTATCATCTGCTCTTCCCTGAATCTCCCAGGGCTTCTGAACCACCCGGAGCCTCCGAAGATCTGGTCTCCATGTCGACCATCCAGCTCTCCCTGACCCAACTCCATGCGACCATCAATAACATGGCATCGTCAATGTCACACATCGACTCCAGGCTCCAGGCCGTCGAGAGCAAGATGGCTACGCCTCCTCCTCCGCCAGAGGCCGAAGCCGTGCCTTCTACTTCCCAGGCCAACGTCCCAGGTACAGGTCTGGCCTCTCCCGACATCGCCCCAGCGTTCTTCGTTCCAGAAAACATCAGGCGGGATATTCTGGCAGGGAAGGATATCAATTTGGCCGCCATCCTAATCTCCACCCATGATACGGTCGAAAACCGGACAATCGCCTGCGGTGATGTGTCGGTGGTGCTAAGGTCTAGAGACGTCCGCCTCAACAAGAAGCTGTCCATCCCCGAGTTCATGCTGACCTTCAGCCTGTACCGGGACATAGTGTGCTCCATTCATCCCCACCGCAGGGTAGAATTGGACACATAAATGTACAAGGTCACCGAGCTGGGGTACAGATATGGCGGTACCGCCTTCTACGAGTACCACCGGTCTTTCTCTGCCAAAGCGGCAGCGGCTTTCCTCCAGCACCAGCATGTCACCAACTGGGCAGTGTTGGACATGGAGATTTTTTGCAGGCACTTCGCTGGGCAAAAATCCCCAGCCTGTGCCGGTTGCCAATCAGTCCTCCATGCTTCTGATTGGTGCCCCCATGTCACCAACCCATCTCCTGCCAGGCCAACGTCCAGCTCAGGGGCGCAGAAACCCAACCCCACCACGGACAAACTCGGCCGTCCCATCACCTTCTTAGGGAAGAATCAGCTATGCAATAACTTCAACTTGGGTTCTTGCAGTTATGATAAATGCAAGGCTTTGCACATCTGCACCATCTGTTTCAGGGCCCATCCTCAGTCCTCCTGTTCCCAACGCACGGCTAAACGCTCATGACTAGGCGGGGTCAACGTTGACCTGCTACTTTCCCTTCTCCAACTACATCATGACCCCAGTTTTGTCCAGTTTCTCTCACAGGGGTTCTCGGAGGGTTTCCATACCGGGCTAGTCACCCTTCCGCAGGTCACTCATGAGTGCCCCAACCTCCTCTCCTCTCTGGCGGATCCCGGGGCGGTGGACGCTCTGCTGGAGGCAGAGTTACAGAAGGGCTTTATGATCGGTCCTTTTGCAGAATCCCCTTTCCCTCTGTACCGGGTCAGCCCCATAGGTCTGGTGTCCAAAAAATCGTCCAATAAAAAAAGATTAATTTATGACTTGTCTGCTCCTCATGCATCCAGCACCCCCAGCCTGAATTCCCTGGTCCCGTCGGACGAGTTCTCTATGCAGTACTCGTCCCTGGACGAGGCCGTGGAGCTCATTTTACAGGTCGGGGCAGGAGCTTGGTTGTCAAAAGCGGACATTGCTGATGCCTTCAAGTTGCTGCCCATCCTGCCCCATCTGTGGAAGTTCTACGGCCTCAAATGGAGGGCAAAATATTACTTTGCCACCCGCTTGACGTTCGGGTCAAAGAGCAGTCCCTGGCTCTTTGACCAGTTCGCCCAAGCACTGCATTGGCTCTTGGTCAATCATGCCCACTGTCCGAGGGTCATCCATTATCTGGATGACTTCTTGCTCATCGAGCAGGCCGAACATGCCCCGGACAGGTTGGACAGCCTCCTCAGCCTGTTCAGCCGCCTCAATGTTCCGGTGGCTTCAGCTAAGGTCGAGGGCCCCTCCAGGGTAATCACCTTTCTGGGCATCACCCTGGACACCATCAGAATGGAGGCCAGCCTCCCCCTGGACAAATTAAACAGGTTAAAGGACTCCGTGGCCAGGCTCGTGGGCACCCGCACGGTGTCAAAGTTGGAACTCCAGTCTTTATTGGGGTCTTTCCCCTTTGCCGCCAGGATCATGCCCCAGGGCAGGTCTTTCACCGCCGGCCTACTCAGACTCCTCCCGGCAGCCTCAGATCAGCATGCGCTCATCCACCTCGGGCGTGACGCGCTGGCGGACCTGGCCATGTGGTCCTTGTTTTTGTCCAGCTGGAATGGCATCTCCCTCTTCGTTCCTCAGTGGAATGAGGCCTCTCCCTTGGTATTTTCCGATGCTGCTGCTTCCCTCGGTTTCGGGGCCATCTGCGGGGATCAATGGTTTGCAGGTCCTTGGCCCACGCAGGTCTCCTCAGACCAGGAGGCCGCCAGGTCTTCCCCCCTGCTCGAGGTCTACCCCATCGTCGCAGCCGCTCTCGTCTGGGGTCAGTCATGGAGTAACAAGCCAGTGTGCTTCATGACTGACAACCAGGCGGTTGTTGACATCCTCGCCAGGGGTAGGTCCAGCTCCCCCAAGGTCATGCGTCTGGTTCGCAGGCTCACCTGGCTGTCCCTGCAAAACAACTTCCGCATCATTTGCAGGCACATAGAGGGCAGGAAAAATACTGCAGCTGATGCTCTGTCCCGTTTCAACTTTAATTTGTTTTTCCAGGTCATGCCAGGAGCTCGGAGAGTCGGGATCAACCCTCCGGGGTTCGAAGCCCTGATCATGGACTAGAGGAGTACGTTTCCGCAGCCCACGGTCTCATCCGCGAGTCTCTCTCGGCTAATTCTGCCCGGAACTATTTAACAGGGTGGAACACCTTCAGGCGGTTTGCCCACCTTCACCCCAGGGGGGACAGGGATAGAGTCTCCTTCATCCTGGCTTTCCTGGCATACTGCCACAAGGAGCTCCATCTGTCCCACAATACCATCAGACTTTATTTAGCGGGCATCCAGCACCACCACATGATCAGTCACCCCAGTCATTCCTCCTTCTTTTCCTCCCAGGCGGTCAAAGCAGTTTTGAGAGGCATTCAGAAGCTCTCTTCCCCTGCCCTTCCCTCCAGACAACCAGTCACAGGGGAATTATTCCAAAAAATTTCTGCCGCCCTAGATGGTAATCCCTTTGGCCCTTTCAGAAGTTCGATCCTCAAAGCCGCTCTCTACCTCAGCTTCTATGGGTTTCTCAGGCCGGGGGAATTCTGCTGCACCTCAGCCCGGAATCCAGGGCCGGTTATCAGCCAGCTCCTCCATAGTTTAGACCACTTCACCTTCTCTCTTCCTTCCTCCAAAACCTCCCAAGTCGGTCCACCGGTACAGATCGAATACTTTAAGTCATTCAATCCTTGGTGCCCAATGTCCGTGTTCAATCAGCTGCTCTCCACTCTCCATGACAGAACTCCCGATAGCCCCCTACTGCCTTTTCCCGTGCGGTCATTGATGTCCGCACAGTTCATCAGGCACATTCGTTCCATAGCTTCAGGTCTAGGGTTCCACGCTGCTTCCATTTCCGGACACTCCTTCAGGATCGGGGCCGCATCGGCAGCCTCCAAACATGGCGTCCCCGCTCACGTCATACGGAAGATGGGACGATGGCAATCTTCCTGTTTTTCCCGTTACATCCCTCATCCACGGGTCGAGATTGCCAAAGCCTTTTCCAGTCTGGTTTTGTAAGCTACAAATAATAAACTCCCTAAAATGCATGTTTTGCCCCCTTTTTTGGCTACCCGCGTCACGTGGCTAAAGGCACACCACTAGCCAAGGTTAGGTTCTACCGTGTCCAGTGCACACCCTCTTCCCAACACTTCCCCCGGAGCCTTGACCACAAGTATAGCAGGCTGGATTCCCAGCCTGCATCTGTGGGAGGGGCATAGGGTATTTAGCCGGCTCACGCCCTCCCTCTGGTGTCGGCATCGCCAGTGCCCCACCCGACCCTCCCTCTTTTCCAGCTTCACTCAGCTCAGACTCCCTGGGTTAGCCCCCTTTTTTGGCTACCCGCGTCACGTGGCTAAAGGCACACCACTAGCCAAGGTTAGGTTCTACCGTGTCCAGTGCACACCCTCTTCCCAACACTTCCCCCGGAGCCTTGACCACAAATTAATGTAAGAAGCTGAATTGCATAGATGCAGCTGGACTCAATCATATTGGCTGCCTGTACCTGCCTAACACACTGACTGAGTCTGACTGCTATTTCACTATAAAATCTACAGTATCTCTTAATCAGTTTATTGTAAATCTATGAATTCTCTTCTCCTCGCCATGGAACACTGTATTCTGTGTTTTACTCTCTCTTATTCTCTGTCTGACACCCTCTCTCTTCTAAGTACAGGGAGTGCAGAATTATTAGGCAAGTTGTATTTTTGAGGATTAATTTTATTATTGAACAACAACCATGTTCTCAATGAACCCAAAAAACTCATTAATATCAAAGCTGAATATTTTTGGAAGTAGTTTTTAGTTTGTTTTTAGTTTTAGCTATTTTAGGGGGATATCAGTGTGTGCAGGTGACTATTACTGTGCATAATTATTAGGCAACTTAACAAAAAACAAATATATACCCATTTCAATTATTTATTTTTACCAGTGAAACCAATATAACATCTCAACATTCACAAATATACATTTCTGACATTCAAAAACAAAACAAAAACAAATCAGTGACCAATATAGCCACCTTTCTTTGCAAGGACACTCAAAAGCCTGCCATCCATGGATTCTGTCAGTGTTTTGATCTGTTCACCATCAACATTGCGTGCAGCAGCAACCACAGCCTCCCAGACAC
This sequence comes from Bufo bufo, assembly GCF_905171765.1. Lineage (NCBI taxonomy): Eukaryota > Metazoa > Chordata > Amphibia > Anura > Bufonidae > Bufo > Bufo bufo. The sequence goes on from NC_053391.1 coordinate 229,925,791, forward strand.
TGTTCAGAGAGGTGTACTGTTTTCCCTCCTTGTACTGTAAATCTCACATTTGATGATGGACCACAGGTTCTCAATGGGGTTCAGATCAGGTGAACAAGGAGGCCATGTCATTAGATTTTCTTCTTTTATACCCTTTCTTGCCAGCCACGCTGTGGAGTACTTGGACGCGTGTGATGGAGCATTGTCCTGCATGAAAATCATGTTTTTCTTGAAGGATGCAGACTTCTTCCTGTACCACTGCTTGAAGAAGGTGTCTCCCAGAAACTGGCAGTAGGACTGGGAGTTGAGCTTGACTCCATCCTCAACCCGAAAAGGCCCCACAAGCTCATCTTTGATGATACCAGCCCAAACCAGTACTCCACCTCCACCTTGCTGGCGTCTGAGTCGGACTGGAGCTCTCTGCCCTTTACCAATCCAGCCACGGGCCCATCCATCTGGCCCATCAAGACTCACTCTCATTTCATCAGTCCATAAAACCTTAGAAAAATCAGTCTTGAGATATTTCTTGGCCCAGTCTTGACGTTTCAGCTTGTGTGTCTTGTTCAGTGGTGGTCGTCTTTCAGCCTTTCTTACCTTGGCCATGTCTCTGAGTATTGCACACCTTGTGCTTTTGGGCACTCCAGTGATGTTGCAGCTCTGAAATATGGCCAAACTGGTGGCAAGTGGCATCTTGGCAGCTGCACGCTTGACTTTTCTCAGTTCATGGGCAGTTATTTTGCGCCTTGGTTTTTCCACACGCCTCTTGCGACCCTGTTGACTATTTTGAATGAAACGCTTGATTGTTCGATGATCACGCTTCAGAAGCTTTGCAATTTTAAGAGTGCTGCATCCCTCTGCAAGATATCTCACTATTTTTGACTTTTCTGAGCCTGTCAAGTCCTTCTTTTGACCCATTTTGCCAAAGGAAAGGAAGTTGCCTAATAATTATGCACACCTAATATAGGGTGTTGATGTCATTAGACCACACCCCTTCTCATTACAGAGATGCACATCACCTAATATGCTTAATTGGTAGTAGGCTTTCGAGCCTATACAGCTTGGAGTAAGACAACATGCATAAAGAGGATGATGTGGTCAAAATACTCATTTGCCTAATAATTCTGCACTCCCTGCATGCCTTCACAAAGCAGCAGTATTTCCTGGTTGGGACTCATCAGCGACTCAAACCTATAGTTCATCATGATTGGCTGTGCTAGAAAAAGGCAATGTGGGAAAGCCCGTAGGGCCATTACCTAAGGTCACGTGATCCTTCTTCTTTGTCTTCTGATCTGTAAATGGATTGCTCAGTGCTGGGTAAAAGATATCAATACCAATTGAAGAAAATACAAAGTTACCATAAACCAACCATCAGTACTTCACCAATTATAATAAAAATACTGTGAGGGTCATTAATCAAACTGGTGTAAAGTAGAACTGGACTTTGGACAGCTCCTTTGGAAAATGAAATGAGGAATCTGATTGGTTGCTATGGGCAGCTAAGCCAGTTCTACTTTACACCAGTTTGATAAATGACCCCCTGTATTTTTCTGCTCTATAAGATGCTCCTGACTAGAGTTGAGCGAACACCTGGATGTTCGGGTTCGACGAGTTCGACCGAACTTTCGAAAAATGTTCGGGTTCGGGATCCGAACTGGACCCGAACTTCATCCCGAACCCGAACCCCATAGAAGTCAATGGGGACCCGAACTTTTGGGCACTAAAAAGGCTGTAAAACACACCCGGAAAGGGCTAGAGGGCTGCAAAAGGCAGCAAAATGTAGTTAAATCCCCTGCAAACAAATGTAGATAGGGAAATGATGAGTTAACATAAAATAAATAAAAATTAAACAATATTAATTGGAGTGAGGTCCCATAGCACAGAATCAGGCTTCAAGTCACCCACCAATGGAGAAGGTCACTTACTATTATTTTGACCACAGCACCCAGACAAAGGAGAGAGGTCCCACAGCAGAGAACCAGGCATCATATCACCCACCACAGGAGTAGGCCACCATTTAGTTACTTTGACCCCTACACCCAGACGGAGGAGAGAGGTTACACAGCAGAGAATCAGGCATTTAGATCACCCACCACAGGAGTAGGCCACCATTGAATCAGACCCCGGCAACCATGTCAGATGGCACAAGCATAAGCTTTATATCAATCAGCACAGGAGAAGGCGACTTTGACAGACTTTGACCCCTACACCCGGACGGAGGAGAGAGGTTTTAAAGCAGAGAATCAGGCATTTAGATCACCCACCACAGGAGTAGGCCCCAATTTAATGGGACCCCGGCAACCATGTCAGATGGCACAACCATCAGCTTCATATCAATCAGCACAGGAGAAGGCGACTTTGAAAGACTTTGACCCCTACACCCAGACGGAGGAGAGAGGTTTCACAGCAGAGAATCAGGCATTTAGATCACCCACCACAGGAGTAGGCCCCCATTGAATCAGACCCTGGCAACCATGTCAGATGGCACAACCATCAGCTTTATATCAATCAGCACAGGAGAAGGCGACTTTGAAAGACTTTGACCCCTACACCCAGATGGAGGAGAGAGGTTTCACAGCAGAGAATCAGGCATCATATCAACCACCACAGGAGAAGCCACCATTTAGTTACTTTGACCCCTGCACCCAGGAAGAGGAGAGAGGCACCACAGCACATATTCTGGCATCATATCAGCCACCACAGGAGAAGCCACCATTGAGTTACTTTGACCCCCGCACCCAGGAAGAGGAGAGAGGCACCACAGCACATATTCTGGCATCATATCAGCCACCACAGGAGAAGCCACCATTGAGTTACTTTGACCCCCGCACCCAGGAAGAGGAGAGAGGCACCACAGCACATATTCTGGCATCATATCAGCCACCACAGGAGAAGCCACCATTGAGTTACTTTGACCCCTGCACCCAGGAAGAGGAGAGAGGCCCCACAGCACATATTCTGGCATCATATCAGCCACCACAGGAGAAGCCACCATTTAGTTACTTTGACCCCTTCACCCAAACAGAGGAGAGAGGTTCCACATCAGAGAATCAGGCATCATATCAACCACCACAGGAGTAGGCCACAATTTAATGGGACCCCGGCAACCATGTCAGATGGCACAACCATCAGCTTCATATCAATCAGCACAGGAGAAGGCGACTTTGAAAGACTTTGACCCCTACACCCAGACGGAGGAGAGAGGTTTCACAGCAGAGAATCAGGCATTTAGATCACCCACCACAGGAGTAGGCCCCCATTGAATCAGACCCTGGCAACCATGTCAGATGGCACAACCATCAGCTTTATATCAATCAGCACAGGAGAAGCCACCATTAAATTACTTTGACCCCTGCACCCAGGAAGAGGAGAGAGGCCCCACAGCACATATTCTGGCATCATATCAGCCACCACAGGAGAAGCCACCATTGAGTTACTTTGACCCCAGCACCCAGGAAGAGGAGAGAGGCACCACAGCACATATTCTGGCATCATATCAGCCACCACAGGAGAAGCCACCATTGAGTTACTTTGACCCCTGCAGCCAGGAAGAGGAGAGAGGCCCCACAGCACATATTCTGGCATCATACTAACCACCACAGGAGAAGCCACCATTGAGTTACTTTGACCCCTGCACCCAGGAAGAGGAGAGAGGCCCCACAGCACATATTCTGGCATCATATCAGCCACCACAGGAGAAGCCACCATTGAGTTACTTTGACCCCCGCACCCAGGAAGAGGAGAGAGGCACCACAGCACATATTCTGGCATCATATCAGCCACCACAGGAGAAGCCACCATTGAGTTACTTTGACCCCTGCACCCAGGAAGAGGAGAGAGGCCCCACAGCACATATTCTGGCATCATACTAACCACCACAGGAGAAGCCACCATTGAGTTACTTTGACCCCTGCACCCAGGAAGAGGAGAGAGGCCCCACAGCACATATTCTGGCATCATATCAGCCACCACAGGAGAAGCCAACATTGAGTTACTTTGACCCCCGCACCCAGGAAGAGGAGAGAGGCACCACAGCACATATTCTGGCATCATATCAGCCACCACAGGAGAAGCCACCATTGAGTTACTTTGACCCCTGCACCCAGGAAGAGGAGAGAGGCCCCACAGCACATATTCTGGCATCATACTAACCACCACAGGAGAAGCCACCATTGAGTTACTTTGACCCCTGCACCCAGGAAGAGGAGAGAGGCCCCACAGCACATATTCTGGCATCATATCAGCCACCACAGGAGAAGCCACCATTGAGTTACTTTGACCCCCGCACCCAGGAAGAGGAGAGAGGCACCACAGCACATATTCTGGCATCATATCAGCCACCACAGGAGAAGCCACCATTGAGTTACTTTGACCCCTGCACCCAGGAAGAGGAGAGAGGCCCCACAGCACATATTCTGGCATCATACTAACCACCACAGGAGAAGCCACCATTGAGTTACTTTGACCCCTGCACCCAGGAAGAGGAGAGAGGCCCCACAGCACATATTCTGGCATCATATCAGCCACCACAGGAGAAGCCACCATTGAGTTACTTTGACCCCCGCACCCAGGAAGAGGAGAGAGGCACCACAGCACATATTCTGGCATCATATCAGCCACCACAGGAGAAGCCACCATTGAGTTACTTTGACCCCCGCACCCAGGAAGAGGAGAGAGGCACCACAGCACATATTCAGGCATCATATCACACACCACATGAGAAGGCCTCTTTCAGTGATTTAGGCCTTTGGACCCAGACAGAGGAGAGAGGCACCACAGCACATATTCTGGCATCATATCAGCCACCACAGGAGAAGCCACCATTGAGTTACTTTGACCCCTGCACCCAGGAAGAGGAGAGAGGCCCCACAGCACATATTCTGGCATCATATCAGCCACCACAGGAGAAGCCACCATTCAGTTACTTTGACCCCTGCACCCAGGAAGAGGAGAGAGGCACCACAGCACATATTCTGGCATCATATCAGCCACCACAGGAGAAGCCACCATTGAGTTACTTTGACCCCTGCACCCAGGAAGAGGAGAGAGGCCCCACAGCACATATTCTGGCATCCTACTAACCACCACAGGAGAAGCCACCATTGAGTTACTTTGACCCCTGCACCCAGGAAGAGGAGAGAGGCCCCACAGCACATATTCTGGCATCATATCAGCCACCACAGGAGAAGCCACCATTGAGTTACTTTGACCCCCGCACCCAGGAAGAGGAGAGAGGCACCACAGCACATATTCTGGCATCATATCAGCCACCACAGGAGAAGCCACCATTGAGTTACTTTGACCCCCGCACCCAGGAAGAGGAGAGAGGCACCACAGCACATATTCAGGCATCATATCACACACCACAGGAGAAGGCCTCTTTCAGTGATTTAGGCCTTTGGACCCAGACAGAGGAGAGAGGCACCACAGCACATATTCTGGCATCATATCAGCCACCACAGGAGAAGCCACCATTGAGTTACTTTGACCCCTGCACCCAGGAAGAGGAGAGAGGCCCCACAGCACATATTCTGGCATCATATCAGCCACCACAGGAGAAGCCACCATTTAGTTACTTTGACCCCTGCACCCAGGAAGAGGAGAGAGGCACCACAGCACATATTCTGGCATCATATCAGCCACCACAGGAGAAGCCACCATTTAGTTACTTTGACCCCCGCACCCAGGAAGAGGAGAGAGGCACCACAGCACATATTCTGGCATCATATCAGCCACCACAGGAGAAGCCACCATTTAGTTACTTTGACCCCTTCACCCAAACAGAGGAGAGAGGTTCCACATCAGAGAATCAGGCATCATATCAACCACCACAGGAGTAGGCCACAATTTAATGGGACCCCGGAAACCATGTCAGATGGCACAACCATCAGCTTCATATCAATCAGCACAGGAGAAGGCGACTTTGAAAGACTTTGACCCCTACACCCAGACGGAGGAGAGAGGTTTCACAGCAGAGAATCAGGCATTTAGATCACCCACCACAGGAGTAGGCCCCCATTGAATCAGACCCTGGCAACCATGTCAGATGGCACAACCATCAGCTTTATATCAATCAGCACAGGAGAAGCCACCATTGAGTTACTTTGACCCCTGCACCCAGGAAGAGGAGAGAGGCCCCACAGCACATATTCTGGCATCATATCAGCCACCACAGGAGAAGCCACCATTCAGTTACTTTGACCCCTGCACCCAGGAAGAGGAGAGAGGCACCACAGCACATATTCTGGCATCATATCAGCCACCACAGGAGAAGCCACCATTGAGTTACTTTGACCCCTGCACCCAGGAAGAGGAGAGAGGCCCCACAGCACATATTCTGGCATCCTACTAACCACCACAGGAGAAGCCACCATTGAGTTACTTTGACCCCTGCACCCAGGAAGAGGAGAGAGGCCCCACAGCACATATTCTGGCATCATATCAGCCACCACAGGAGAAGCCACCATTGAGTTACTTTGACCCCCGCACCCAGGAAGAGGAGAGAGGCACCACAGCACATATTCTGGCATCATATCAGCCACCACAGGAGAAGCCACCATTGAGTTACTTTGACCCCCGCACCCAGGAAGAGGAGAGAGGCACCACAGCACATATTCAGGCATCATATCACACACCACAGGAGAATGCCTCTTTCAGTGATTTAGGCCTTTGGACCCAGACAGAGGAGAGAGGCACCACAGCACATATTCTGGCATCATATCAGCCACCACAGGAGAAGCCACCATTGAGTTACTTTGACCCCTGCACCCAGGAAGAGGAGAGAGGCCCCACAGCACATATTCTGGCATCATATCAGCCACCACAGGAGAAGCCACCATTTAGTTACTTTGACCCCTGCACCCAGGAAGAGGAGAGAGGCACCACAGCACATATTCTGGCATCATATCAGCCACCACAGGAGAAGCCACCATTTAGTTACTTTGACCCCCGCACCCAGGAAGAGGAGAGAGGCACCACAGCACATATTCTGGCATCATATCAGCCACCACAGGAGAAGCCACCATTTAGTTACTTTGACCCCTTCACCCAAACAGAGGAGAGAGGTTCCACATCAGAGAATCAGGCATCATATCAACCACCACAGGAGTAGGCCACAATTTAATGGGACCCCGGAAACCATGTCAGATGGCACAACCATCAGCTTCATATCAATCAGCACAGGAGAAGGCGACTTTGAAAGACTTTGACCCCTACACCCAGACGGAGGAGAGAGGTTTCACAGCAGAGAATCAGGCATTTAGATCACCCACCACAGGAGTAGGCCCCCATTGAATCAGACCCTGGCAACCATGTCAGATGGCACAACCATCAGCTTTATATCAATCAGCACAGGAGAAGCCACCATTGAGTTACTTTGACCCCTGCACCCAGGAAGAGGAGAGAGGCCCCACAGCACATATTCTGGCATCATATCAGCCACCACAGGAGAAGCCACCATTTAGTTACTTTGACCCCTGCACCCAGGAAGAGGAGAGAGGCACCACAGCACATATTCTGGCATCATATCAGCCACCACAGGAGAAGCCACCATTTAGTTACTTTGACCCCTTCACCCAAACAGAGGAGAGAGGTTCCACATCAGAGAATCAGGCATCATATCAACCACCACAGGAGTAGGCCACAATTTAGTTTATTTGACCCCTGCACCCAGGAAGAGGAGAGAGGCCCCACAGCACATATTCTGGCATCATATCACACACCACAGGAGAAGGCCTCTTTCAGTGATTTAGGCCTTTGGACCCAGACAGAGGAGAGAGGTCAGAGATTAGCTTCATATCCCCCAGCACAGCAGAAGACCGCTTTATTTGACTTAGGCCTCAGCACCCAGACAGAAGACAGAGGTAGCATGGCAGAGGTTATGGCTTCATGTCACCCGTTAGTTTAACCGGCCACTTTCATCTGGTTAGGCCCCGGCGCCCAGACAGAGAAGAGCTTCATTCAACTGTGGGTTTCATAAAATTTGTATCAAATAAAGAAGTGGCCCGTAGCACAACAAGACATGTTTTAGGCAGTTAATAAGGACTACTCTGCACAAGGGAGGGACAGGTCCTGTGGGATCCATGCCTGGTTCATCTTTATGAAGGTCAGCTTGTCCACGTTGGCTGTGGACAGGCGCCTGCGCTTGTCAGTAATGACGCCCCCTGCCGTGCTGAATACGCGTTCAGATAAAACGCTGGCCGCCGGGCAGGAAAGCACCTCCAAGGCATAACATGCTAACTCTGGCCACGTGGACAATTTCGAAACCCAGTAGTTGAATGGGGCCGAACCATCCGTCAGGATGTGGAGGGGTGTGCAGACATACTGTTCAACCATGTTAGTGAAATGCTGCCTCCTGCTAACACGTTCCGTATCAGGTGTCGGTGCAGATAGCTGTGGCGTGGAGACAAAACTTTTCCACATTTCTGCCATGCTAACCCTGCCCTCAGATGAGCTGGCCGTGACACAGCTGCGTTGGCGACCTCTTGCCACTCCTCTGCCTTCACCTTCCACCTGTTCCCCTGTGACATGTGGGAATGCTCTCAAGAGCGCCTCTATCAGCGTGCGCTTGTACTCGCGCATCTTACGGTCGCGCTCCAGTTCAGGAATTAAAGTGGGCACATTGTCTTTATACCGGGGATCCAGCAGGGTGGCCACCCAGTAGTCTGCACACGTTAAAACGTGGGCAACTCTGCTGTCGTTGCGCAGGCATTGGAGCATATATTCGCTCATGTGGGCCAGGCTACCCATGGGTAAGGACAAGCTGTCCTCTGTGGGAGGCGTATCGTCATCGTCCACCGTATCCCCCCAGCCACGCACCAGTGATGGGCCTGGGCTGCCACCCCGCTGTGAACTTGCGTCATCCTCGTCCCCCTCCACCTCCTCCTCCTCATCCTCCTCATCCTCCAGTACAGTGCCTTGGCTGGCGACTTGTGAACCTGTCCTCTGCTGCTTAAACAAACCTCCCTCTGAGCCACTTCGAACAGACTGGCCCGAAAGTGTTTGAAACGAGCCCTCATCCTCCTCCTCCTCCTCCACCTGGGCCACCTCCTCTAACATCATTGCCCTAAGTGTTTTCTCAAGGAGACATAGAAGTGGTATTGTAACGCTGATAACAGTGTCATCGCCACTGGCCATGTTGGTGGAGTACTCGAAACAGCGCAGCAGGGCACACAGGTCTCGCATGGAGGCCCAATCATTGGTGGTGAAGTGGTGCTGTTCGGCAGTACGACTGACGCGAGCGTGCTGCAGCTGAAACTCCACTATGGCCTGCTGCTGCTCGCACAGTCTCTCCAGCATGTGCAAGGTGGAGTTCCACCGGGTGGGCACGTCGCATATGAGGCGGTGAGCGGGAAGGCCGAAGTTCCGCTGTAGCGCAGACAGGCGAGCAGCGGCAGGATGTGAACGGCGGAAGCGCGCACAGACGGCCCGCACTTTATGCAGCAGCTCTGACATGTTGGGGTAGTGGTGAATGAACCTCTGCACCACCAAGTTCAGCACATGCGCCAGGCAAGGGATGTGCGTCAAACCGGCTAGTCCCAGAGCTGCCACGAGATTTCGCCCATTATCGCATACCACCAGGCCTGGCTTGAGGCCCACCGGCAGAAACCACTCGTCGGTCTGTTGTTCAATACCCCGCCACAACTCCTTTGCGCTGTGGGGCCTGTCCCCCAAACATATGAGTTTCAGAATGGCCTGCTGACGTTTACCCCGGGCTGTGCTGAAGTTGGTGGTGAAGGTGTGTGGCTGACCGGATGAGCTGGTGGAAGCAGTGGAGGAGGAAGCCGAGTAGGAGGAGGAGGCTACAGGAGGCAGAGAATGATGCCCTGCGATCCTAGGGGGCGGAAGGACGTGCGCCAAGGAACTGTCCGCCGGGGGCCCAGCCGCCACTACATTCATCCAGTGTGCAGTTAGTGAGATATAGCGTCCCTGGCCGTGCTTACTGGTCCACGTATCTGTGGTTAGGTGGACCTTGCCACAAATGGCGTTGCGCAGTGCACACTTGATTTTATCGGACACTTGCATGTGCAGGGAAGGCACGGCTGTCTTGGAGAAGTAGTGGCGGCTGGGAACCACATACTGCGGGACAGCCATGGCCATCAGCTGTTTGAAGCTGTCTGTGTCCACCAGCCGGAATGACAGCATTTCAAAGGCCAGCAGTTTAGAAATGCTGGCGTTCAGGCCAAGGGCTCGAGGGTGACTCGGGGGGAATTTGCGCTTCCTCTCTAAGGTTTGAGATATTGAGAGCTGAACGCTGCTGTGTGATATAGTGGAGACGCTAGTTGACGGTGGCGGTGGTGGTGGTGTCGGTGGCACATCCTCTGTTTGCTGCTCGGCAGGTGGCAACATTCCTCTCGAGGCGGAAGCCGAGGCAGCAGCGGTAGAGGGAGCAGGGGGAGCCTCAGCGAGTGCCTGGTTTTTAAGGTGTGTACCCCACTGCAGTTCATGCTTTGCATGTAGATGCCTGGTCATGCAGGTTGTGCTGAGGTTCAGAACGTTAATGCCTCGCCTCAGGCTCTGATGGCAGAGCGTGCAAGTCACTCGGGTCTTGTCTGTAGGACATTGTTTAAAGAAGTGCCATGCCAGGGAACTCTTTGAAGCTGCCTTTGTGGGGCTGGGTCCCTGTTGGCGATGTCCAGTAGCAGGCGAACTCTGGGGGCGGCGGCTCGTCTGCTTTGGCCCCCTGCTCCCTCTTTGGCTTCGCTGTTGTCTCGGTCTCACCACTACCTCTTCCTCTGAACTGTGAAAGTCATCGCCACGACCTTCAGTCCATGTGGGGTCTAAGACCTCATCGTCCTCTGCATCGTCTTCCACCCAGTCTCCCTCCCTGACCTCCTCCTGTTCAGTCTGCACACTGCAAAAAGACGCGGCAGTGGGCACCTGTGTTTCGTCATCATCAGAGAGTCGGTGACTCTGCTGTGGTTCCCATGTCCTCTTCATCTGGAGACATAAGTGGTTGTGCGTCAGTGCATGGTATGTCTTCCTCCACTGGGGAAGGGCTAGGTGGACGCCCCTGGGAAACCCTGGAAGCAGAGTCTTCAAACAGAAGAAGAGACTGCTGCATAACTTGTGGCTCAGACCGTTTCCCTGATATGCTTGGGGGTGATGTGACAGACTGATGGGCTTGGTTTTCAGGTGCCACCTGTGCGCTTTCCGCAGAAGACTGGGTGGAAGACCATGTGGTGAACGTGCTGGAAGCACTGTCGGCCACCCAATCGATTAATGCCTGTACCTGCTCAGGCCTTACCATCCTAAGAGCGGCATTGGGCCCCACGAGATATTGCGGTACATTCTGCCGGCTAGTTGAGGGAGTTCGTTCCCTACTGTGTGCGCCTGGGGCCGAACGGCCACGTCCTCTACCAGCAACAGAGGCTCCACGGACACCACCACGACCGCGTCCTCGTCCCTTAATAGTATTTTTCTTCATTGTTGCGATTCAACTCGCACCACAATGAAATATATTATTTTTTATAAGCAAAATCCCCTCACTGGAATACTTTCAGTCTTTTGACTGTATGGATTACAGATGGAATGACTGTTATATGTGAGTACCGCTTTCTTTGACAGATTCTAGTATGGGTACATATATGTTTTCCCAACCCCAGCACATTAGTTTGCTAATTCCAGATGTATGAAACGCAGGCCTAACTGTATCTAGTATATTGAACGCCAGATAAACTAACTTGGCCTTTTTTAAATAAAAAAAAAATTCCCTCACTGGAATACTTTCAGTCTTTTGACTGTATGGATTACAGATGGAATGACTGTTATATGTGAGTACCGCTTTCTTTGACAGATTCTAGTATGGGTACATATATGCTTTCCCAACCCCAGCACATTAGTTTGCTAATTCCAGATGTATGAAACGCAGGCCTAACTGTATCTAGTATATTGAACGCCAGATAAACTAACTTGGCCTTTTTTAAATAAAAAAAAAATTCCCTCACTGGAATACTTTCAGTCTTTTGACTGTATGGATTACAGATGGAATGACTGTTATATGTGAGTACTGCTTTCTTTGACAGATTCTAGTATGGGTACATATATGTTTTCCCAACCCCAGCACATTAGTTTGCTAATTCCAGATGTATGAAACGCAGGCCTAACTGTATCTAGTATATTGAACGCCAGATAAACTAACTTGGCCTTTTTTAAATAAAAAAAATTCCCTCACTGGAATACTTTCAGTCTTTTGACTGTATGGATTACAGATGGAATGACTGTTATATGTGAGTACCGCTTTCTTTGACAGATTCTAGTATGGGTACATATATGTTTTCCCAACCCCAGCACATTAGTTTGCTAATTCCAGATGTATGAAACGCAGGCCTAACTGTATCTAGTATATTGAACGCCAGATAAACTAACTTGGCCTTTTTTAAATAAAAAAAAACCCCTCACTGGAATACTTTCAGTCTTTTGACTGTATGGATTACAGATGGAATGACTGTTATATGTGAGTACCGCTTTCTTTGACAGATTCTAGTATGGGTACATATATGTTTTCCCAACCCCAGCACATTAGTTTGCTAATTCCAGATGTATGAAACGCAGGCCTAACTGTATCTAGTATATTGAACGCCAGATAAACTAACTTGGCCTTTTTTAAATAAAAAAAAAACCCTCACTGGAATACTTTCAGTCTTTTGACTGTATGGATTACAGATGGAATGACTGTTATATGTGAGTACCGCTTTCTTTGACAGATTCTAGTATGGGTACATATATGTTTTCCCAACCCCAGCACATTAGTTTGCTAATTCCAGATGTATGAAACGCAGGCCTAACTGTATCTAGTATATTGAACGCCAGATAAACTAACTTGGCCTTTTTTAAATAAAAAAAATTCCCTCACTGGAATACTTTCAGTCTTTTGACTGTATGGATTACAGATGGAATGACTGTTATATGTGAGTACCGCTTTCTTTGACAGATTCTAGTATGGGTACATATATGTTTTCCCAACCCCAGCACATTAGTTTGCTAATTCCAGATGTATGAAACGCAGGCCTAACTGTATCTAGTATATTGAATGCCAGATAAACTAACTTGGCCTTTTTTAAATAAAAAAAATTCCCTCACTGGAATACTTTCAGTCTTTTGACTGTATGGATTACAGATGGAATGACTGTTATATGTGAGTACCGCTTTCTTTGACAGATTCTAGTATGGGTACATATATGTTTTCCCAACCCCAGCACATTAGTTTGCTAATTCCAGATGTATGAAACGCAGGCCTAACTGTATCTAGTATATTGAACGCCAGATAAACTAACTTGGCCTTTTTTAAATAAAAAAAATCCCCTCACTGGAATACTTTCAGTCTTTTGACTGTATGGATTACAGATGGAATGACTGTTATATGTGAGTACCGCTTTCTTTGACAGATTCTAGTATGGGTACATATATGTTTTCCCAACCCCAGCACATTAGTTTGCTAATTCCAGATGTATGAAACGCAGGCCTAACTGTATCTAGTATATTGAACGCCAGATAAACTAACTTGGCCTTTTTTAAATAAAAAAAAAATTCCCTCACTGGAATACTTTATGGCTTTTCACTGTATGGATTACAGGTGAACTGGTATTAGTAGGGGTGACACAAGCACACCCAAGTCCCTGATGTAGGATTTCTATGGCACAGACCACTATTACAAGTGATTAATGGACGTTGGGAGAGATTGTGCTGCAGCACTAGTCCCAAGATGGCCGCCGCCTATCAGCCCAGTAACATGTGCCACAAAATGGTCTGCACAACCTTTAAAAAAAATAGCCTTGGACTGTGCTGCTAAATCGCTATTGGTCTGAATCCCAGGTGTAGATGTCTGACTTGTTTGGAGCTTTGGAATGCACACTGTGGCAGCTTCTGCTGCAGCACTACAAGTCGCAAAATGGCGGCCGGCGGTCAGCCCAGGTACATGTGGATGGAAAAATCACTCTGGCCACTCTAAAAATAGCCAATCCCTATCAAAAAAGCAATTCAGCTGCAGTTGTTCAGATGAATCACAGGTGGAGGAGAGAAATTTGCTTCCAGTTATTCAATTATCCCTGCCTATTCTCGCCCTAGCATCAGCTGCGTCTATCCCTGTTCTATTCACATCGGGAGTGAGCACGTCCCGACGTGCGCACAAGCTTATAAAGAGGCTGAGTCACATGCTGCACTTGGCCAATCACAGCCTTGCCAATAGTAGGCATGGCTGCGATGGCATCTTAGGGCAAGTAGTATGATGCATGTTGATTGGCTGCTTTGCAGCCTTTCAAAATGCGCCAAAATACATGCCGAACGACGAACCCGAACCCGAACTTTTACGAAAAAGTTCGGGTTCGGGTCCGTGTCACGAACACCCCAAAATTCGGTACGGACCCGAACTATGCTCGAACTGTTCGCTCAACACTACTCCTGACCATAAGACGCACCTATATTTATTTATTTTTTACAGTTTTTTTACTTATGAATTTTCAACATTTTGGTTAGGCACACCTAAGTTTTAAAGGATTAAAATAAGAAAAAATAAAACATTTTCATCAGACCTCAGAGCAGACCCTAATCTTCATCAGACTTTCAATCTGCATCAAAGCTCAGATCAGACCCCAAATCTTCATCAGACCTCATTCTTTATCAGACCTAAGATCAGACCCCCAATCTTCATCAGATCTCACATCAAATCTCCAATATTCATCAGAACCCCAATCTTCATCAAACCTCACAGCAAATCCCCAATCTTCATCAGATCATCAGTCTTCATCAGACCTCAGATCAGACCCAGAATCTTCAACAGACTGCAGATTAGACAAAAAGTAAATAAAACAAGTCACCTCTCCTGAAACGGACAGTACTGCCACTTGGTAGATCCAGCATTCTCATCCTACAGTGCTGCACTGTGACCTGACATTGAACAACGTCAGGTCATAGTTCCCTTTTACCCTCACCACATCCTGATGCTATACCCTGTTAGGATAGTGCAATGTCTGGAGAAGAGGACCTGGGAGCTGTGTATAAAGCCAGCACCACTAATGTTATAACCCTTTATTTCTCTATTCGCTCTATAAGACACACTGCCACCCCACCATCCTGACTTTTTGGGGAAGAAAGTAGATCTTTCAAAGTCATAAAAATGAATTGACTTTAGCAGTAGTGATGAGCGGCAGGGGCAATATTCGAATTTGTGATATTGCGCAAATATTTGGGCGAATATTTGCCATATATTTGCAAATTCATTATCTCCAGTCATTATTTTCTTGATTGCAAAAATCGCCAATTGAAAAATTTGCAATAAAAAATTTGCATTACAAAAATTTGCAATCAACACTGCTCCTAAAGTCAAAGGTATTGCAGCCTTCTCATTGGCCCGCAAGCTAGAAGCAGGGAGGGATCATGTGTACTGGTTAAAAAAAATCTTGAATATTCAAAATTACAAATATATATCACTATATTCTAAATGTTCGCAAATTCTTTAAGTGCCGATATTCACGATAAAAATTCGCAATTCGAATATTCGTGATCAACACTATTTAGCAGGACTCATACCATTTTGACATCTACACATTTTGCTATTATCAAGTAAACCATATAAAAATATGCTATTTTTCTGTGTGACTTACTGCAGCAAGGGCAGCAAATTATTGGGATAACCCTGTTAAAGGTAAAATCTTTACAGCTGGTATTCTATATCCAAGTCCCAAGCATTTTGTTAGCATTTGTTAGTCACCATTGTTAGCATTAGTGATTAGTGACAATATTTCTTTAAAGGATGGAAGCAGTTTGGTAAATTATTTAACCCATCCTGTTCAAAGGGAAAATTAAAGTGGCTTTTCAAATGGTAAGAAAGTTTCTGTAGCTACAGAATTTAGAGAGGCTTTAATGGAAGAGGACGTTCCTCCAAAACATATTGAGTTAGAAATCTGTAGTTTTTCTTTTGAGGAACTATGTCTAGGCTGATTTCTTTATGTTGACTCAGGCCATATAGTTCCCTGTCATAGAAAACCAGAATGGGCAGTTGTGTCACAAAATAACCATCTGCTCACTATACTGTATAAGCAGAAGCCTACAGTAGGGGTAAAATTACCAATTCTCATATTCGGTTTCAAAGCACATTTTTGTAAAATGTAAATTAAATTCGATTTGAATCACATCAAGTCACTCATATCTATTTAGGATCACAACATAATGGTAACATTCATAGCATCTGAAATCTTTTTAAATTAATTTATGTTGCATTTTAAATAGTTAGTTTTCTCTGTATTATATTTGTCTGAAAAATAAAGCACTAGACTAGATGAATGAATTTACATCATTACAAGGTTAATCATCTTGTACAAACACTGAGGCTTGGAAATGTAACAGGTGTATATGTGCTTCTGTTCCACTCAGTCAATAATGCCATACAATTGGTCAGCTTTGTGTAAGAGTCAATAATGAGAACATAAAATAAAATCTGACTTACCTTTACTAAGAGCAAGGCTGGCCTTTGGGGTGTGCGACCTGTGCAACCTCACAGGAAGCATCGCTCCACCATGATGTAGGGGCACCAGAACAGCCTGCAGTGTCAGATTGGCCACCAGAGAAATAAAGGATTTTCCTGTGGGCACAAATACATTATCACATGACGTTACAGACAGTGATGAGCAGTGCAGCTTAATTAGTTTTGATTAATGAGTGACACCTCACACTAACCTACTGCCCAGGGCTGGGAGAGTGTTCTTAGATGTAAGCCAGATGTAGCCCTGTTTCTTTCTCCATGATCAGATCCACAGGCGTAGTTTGTGTTGTTTAAACAAAAAGGCGCACCATAGGGTAATACCGTTTAAATCAGGTGTTGGTTCCAGAATATTGCTCACTTTACGAAGTTGTGCTAACTGTAGATACAACTCTAGATTAGGCTCATCAAGATGTATACTGGAATCCCAGATGGCGGTTGGTCTGCAGCCACGGATGGAGGTCTTCCTATCGGAGATGACTGAAGTCCCCAGAAAGATGCAAATTTTCCCAAACACCAGATTCTCCCATGGCGCACAAAACCAACCACGGTCTTTCTCCATGATGTCAGGCCGCCAGACACTCAATCAAGTTAGTCACTCCATACTCTTCTCCCCTCCTCACCTATCAAGCAGCAGCAGCTTCAAAAACATATCCAGGCCTGGCATTTCACCAGTTAGAGGAGGTCCAGCCCACAGCCTGACTTTTCTTCTGTAGGAGGGCAGGTATCACAGTCTCCTTTCTTCCAATCAAGCTAAAGAATTTGAAGATCGTGAGATGTTCTGTAAATATTGCCCGGTGAGAAGCTCTGTCTGTGTGCTGTGCAGGTAGATTGTGAGTGGGTGAGATATAGGGGGACTTCTGTGTGTTGAGAGTGGGGAAGGGGTGTCAGGGGTCCTTTGTGTGGTGAGTAGGGTAGGGGTCCTGTATGTGTTGTGATTCAGGGGAGGGTTGTGATTTCTACTATGTGTTGTGAGTAGTGTTGAGCAAATTGAAGCAAAACGAATTGACTTTGATCCGAGTTTCAGGAAAAATTTGATTAATCACAATGCTGAATTTCCTCACCCTTTGTGGTAACATATCTATTTTTTATGAAATTATCGTAAAACTATATACTCGCCTCATCCAGTTGCGAGTGAAAAGGGCTGTCTTGGCCATCTTGATTGCAGAAACTGTGCACAATCTCCTGCAGGGTGACGTATGACGTCACCACGCCAGGTCAGCATGATGACATCATCACATCATTGCGTGAGATTTTGTGCAGTGTGTTCAATCAAGATGGCCGCGATGGCCTCTACGCAAGCAAATGGATAAGGTGAGTATTTTTTTTACCCTGATTAAATTGTAGCCTCAGATGCCGCAATCAGAGATAAAAGTGGCATCTGAGGGGTTCAATGATGGAGGTGGAGCGATCACCGTTCCCCATCATTGCGGCCGCTACATACAAAGGAATGCGCTTTGTGACATAGTAATTCATCATAAATCGAATTTCCTTATGAAATTCGGCGAAGCAGCCAAATCTAATTTTTCATAACTTTGCTCATCTCTAGTTGTGAGTGATTTATGATGCTGTCAGTTCCTGCCTGATCGCGGGTCTATTGTACTGTACTGACATAATTGTGAGTATTGTACAGTTAACCTGCAGTCAGGCAGGAACTGACAGCATCATAAATCATTATTAGGCTGTTAGTTCAGGTCAGAGGAGCAGTGTTCGGTCCAGGAAATGCTAAAGTCACATGGAGTGCATTTCCCAGGCCTAAGACGCTCATGTGAAATTAGCCTGATCAGAGGATCCTATGTGTTGTGAGTGGTGGAGGGGTAAGTGTCCTGTGTGTATATGTACTATGATTGTTATTAATGTTGTGTGATCTGCCTGGTGTAGGAAGGAGCAAGGGTCCGTCATTGACGGAAGGTATGTGTCAATGGTGAGGTAAGAGCTGGCAGTTAGTGATGACTGACACTATTTGTTATTTAGTATGGCTGTAGATCCGATCCAGGCCGGCTCTTACTGGGAGCAGCCAAAGTGCAGGGTGGGTGGCTTCTCCCCACGCTCCAGGCCGGGTTTTGGCTAGGATATAAAAACCAGCAAGCAGTCTCAGTTGTTTGGATTATCCTCCATTTCACAGTGAAGCTGTGGAGACGCTGTGGTTTTGGGATCTGCATGAGGTGTGCCGTGCTAAAGTGCTGAGAGCCGCATTGCTGGAAAACAGGCCCCTAAAGCCTGCTGTGGATGGCTGATGAAAAACTGCTAAACAGTAGAGTTGAGCGAACACCTGGATGTTCGGGTTCGAGAAGTTCGGCCGAACTTCCCGGAAATGTTCGGGTTCGGGATCCGAACCCGATCCGAACTTCGTCCCGAACCCGAACCCCATTGAAGTCAATGGGGACCCGAACTTTTGTGCACTAAAAAGGCTGTAAAACAGCCCAGGAAAGAGCTAGAGGGCTGCAAAAGGCAGCAACATGTAGGTAAATCCCCTGCAAACAAATGTGGATAGGGAAATGAATTAAAATTAAAATTAAAAAAATAAAAATGAACCAATATCAATTGGACAGAGGTCCCATAGCAGAGAATCTGGCTTCACGTCAGCAGAGAATCAGTCTCTTCATGCCATAGCAAAGAATCTGGCTTCATGTCAGCAGAGAATTAGTCTCTTCATGCCATAGCAGAGAATCTGGCTTCATGTCAGCGCAGAATCAGTCTTCATGTCATAGCAGAGAATCAGGCTTCACGTCACCCACCACTGGAACAGGCCACTGTCACACATTTAGGCCCCGGCACCCAGACAGAGGAGAGCGGTTCCGTAACAGGGAATCTGGCCTTATGTCAGCGCAGAATCTGTCTTCATGTCATAGCAGAGAATCAAGCTTCACGTCACCCACCACTGGAACAGGCCACTGTCACACATTTAGGCCCCGGCACCCAGACAGAGGAGAGAGGTCCTGTAACAGAGAATCTGGCCTTATGTCAGCACAGAATCTGTCTTCATGTCATAGCAGAGAATCAGGCATCACGTCACCCACCACTGGAACAGGCCACTGTCACACATTTAGGCCCAGGCACCCAGGCAGAGGAGAGAGGTCCCGTAACAGAGAATCTGGCCTTATGTCAGCACAGAATCTGTCTTAATGTCATAGCAGAGAATCAGGCTTCACGTCACCCACCACTGGAACAGGCCACTGTCACACATTTAGGCCCAGGCACCCAGGCAGAGGAGAGAGGTCCCGTAACAGAGAATCTGGCCTTATGTCAGCGCAGAATCAGTCTTCATGTCATAGCAGAGAATCAAGCTTCACGTCACCCACCACTGGAACAGGCCACTGTCAAACATTTAGGCCCCGGCACCCAGACAGAGGAGAGAGGTCCTGTAACAGAGAATCTGGCTTTATGTCAGCACAGAATCTGTCTTCATGTCATAGCAGAGAATCAGGCATCACGTCACCCACCACTGGAACAGGCCACTGTCACACATTTAGGCCCAGGCACCCAGGCAGAGGAGAGAGGTCCCGTAACAGAGAATCTGGCCTTATGTCAGCACAAAATCTGTCTTAATGTCATAGCAGAGAATCAGGCATCACGTCACCCACCACTGGAACAGGCCACTGTCACACATTTAGGCCCAGGCACCCAGGCAGAGGAGAGAGGTCCCGTAACAGAGAATCTGGCCTTATGTCAGCGCAGAATCAGTCTTCATGTCATAGCAGAGAATCAAGCTTCACGTCACCCACCACTGGAACAGGCCACTGTCACACATTTAGGCCCCGGCACCCAGACAGAGGAGAGAGGTCCTGTAACAGAGAATCTGGCCTTATGTCAGCACAGAATCTGTCTTCATGTCATAGCAGAGAATCAGGCATCACGTCACCCACCACTGGAACAGGCCACTGTCACACATTTAGGCCCAGGCACCCAGGCAGAGGAGAGAGGTCCCGTAACAGAGAATCTGGCCTTATGTCAGCACAGAATCTGTCTTAATGTCATAGCAGAGAATCAGGCATCACGTCACCCACCACTGGAACAGGCCACTGTCACACATTTAGGCCCAGGCACCCAGGCAGAGGAGAGAGGTCCCGTAACAGAGAATCTGGCCTTATGTCAGCGCAGAATCAGTCTTCATGTCATAGCAGAGAATCAAGCTTCACGTCACCCACCACTGGAACAGGCCACTGTCACACATTTAGGTCCCGGCACCCAGACAGAGGAGAGAGGTCCTGTAACAGAGAATCTGGCCTTATGTTAGCACAGAATCTGTCTTCATGTCATAGCAGAGAATCAGGCATCACGTCACCCACCACTGGAACAGGCCACTCTCACACATTTAGGCCCAGGCACCCAGGCAGAGGAGAGAGGTCCCGTAACAGAGAATCTGGCCTTATGTCAGCGCAGAATCAGTCTTCATGTCATAGCAGAGAATCAGGCTTCACGTCACCCACCACTGTAACAGGCCACTGTCACACATTTAGGCCCAGGCACCCAGGCAGAGGAGAGAGGTCCCGTAACAGAGAATCTGGCCTTATGTCAGCGCAGAATCTGTCTTCATGTCATAGCAGAGAATCAAGCTTCACGTCACCCACCACTGGAACAGGCCACTGTCACACATTTAGGCCCCGGCACCCAGACAGAGGAGAGAGGTCCTGTAACAGAGAATCTGGCCTTATGTCAGCACAGAATCTGTCTTCATGTCATAGCAGAGAATCAGGCATCACGTCACCCACCACTGGAACAGGCCACTGTCACACATTTAGGCCCAGGCACCCAGGCAGAGGAGAGAGGTCCCGTAACAGAGAATCTGGCCTTATGTCAGCACAGAATCTGTCTTAATGTCATAGCAGAGAATCAGGCATCACGTCACCCACCACTGGAACAGGCCACTGTCACACATTTAGGCCCAGGCACCCAGGCAGAGGAGAGAGGTCCCGTAACAGAGAATCTGGCCTTATGTCAGCGCAGAATCTGTATTCATGTCATAGCAGAGAATCAGGCTTCACGTCACCCACCACTGGAACAGGCCACTGTCACACATTTAGGCCCAGGCACCCAGGCAGAGGAGAGAGGTCCCGTAACAGAGAATCTGGCCTTATGTCAGCGCAGAATCTGTATTCATGTCATAGCAGAGAATCAAGCTTCACGTCACCCACCACTTGAACAGGCCACTGTCACACATTTAGGCCCCGGCACCCAGACAGATGAGAGCGGTCCCGTAACAGAGAATCTGGCCTTATGTCAGCGCAGAATCTGTCTTCATGTCATAGCAGAGAATCAGGCTTCACGTCAGCCACCACTGGAACAGGCCACTGTCACACATTTAGGCCCAGGCACCCAGGCAGAGGAGAGAGGTCCCGTAACAGAGAATCTGGCCTTATGTCAGCGCAGAATCTGTATTCATGTCATAGCAGAGAATCAGGCTTCACGTCACCCACCACTGGAACAGGCCACTGTCACACATTTAGGCCCCGGCACCCAGACAGAGGAGAGGTTCATTCAACTTTGGGTTGCCCCACAATATAATGGTAAAATGAAATTAAAAATAGTATTGAATGAGGAAGTGCCCTGGAGTAGAATAATATATTGTTAAGGGGAGGTAGTTAATATCTAATCTGCACAAGGGATGGACAGGTCCTGTGGGATCCATGCCTGGTTCATTTTTTTTAACGTCAGCTTGTCCACATTGGCTGTAGACAGGCGGCTGCGTTTGTCTGTAATGACGCCCCCTGCCGTGCTGAATACTCGTTCAGACAAAACGCTGGCCGCTGGGCAGGCCAGCACCTCCAAGGCATAAAAGGCTAGCTCTGGCCACGTGGACAATTTGGAGACCCAGAAGTTGAATGGGCCGAACCATCAGTCAGTACGTGGAGGGGTGTGCACAGGTACTGTTCCACCATGTTAGTGAAATGTTGCCTCCTGCTAACACGTTCCGTATCAGGAGGTGGTGCAGTTAGCTGTGGCGTGGTGACAAAACATTTCCACATCTCTGCCATGCTAACCCTGCCCTCAGAGGAGCTGGCCGTGACACAGCTGCGTTGGCGACCTCTTGCTCCTCCTCTGCCTTCGCCTTTGGGAATGCTCTCAGTAGCGCGTCTACCAACGTGCACTTGTACTCGCGCATCTTCCTATCACGCTCCAGTGTAGGAAGTAAGGTGGGCACATTGTCTTTGTACCGGGGATCCAGCAGGGTGGCAACCCAGTAGTCTGCACACGTTAAAATGTGGGCAACTCTGCTGTCGTTGTGCAGGCACTGCAGCATGTAGTCGCTCATGTGTGCCAGGCTGCCCAGAGGTAAGGACAAGTTGTCCTCTGTGGGAGGCGTATCGTCATCGTCCTGTGTTTCCCCCCAGCCACGCACCAGTGATGGGCCCGAGCTGCTTTGGGTGCCACCCTGCTGTGAACATGCTTCATCCTCATCCTCCTCCACCTCCTCCTCATCCTCGTCCTCCTCGTCCTCCAGTAGTGGGCCCTGTCTGGCCACATTTGTACCTGGCCTCTGGTGTTGCAAAAAACCTCCCTCTGAGTCACTTTGAAGAGACTGGCCTGAAAGTGCTAAAAATTACCCCTCTTCCTCCTCTTCCTCCTGGGCCACCTCCTCTTCCATCATCGCCCTAAGTGTTTTCTCAAGGAGACATAGAAGTGGTATTGTAACGCTGATAACGGCGTCATCGCCACTGGCCATGTTGGTGGAGTACTCGAAACAGCGCAACAGGGCACACAGGTCTCTCATGGAGGCCCAGTCATTGATGGTGAAGTGGGTCTGATCCGCAGTGCGACTGACCCGTGCGTGCTGCAGCTGAAACTCCACTATGGCCTGCTGCTGCTCGCACAGTCTGTCCAGCATATGCAAGGTGGAGTTCCACCTGGTGGGCACGTCGCATATGAGGCGGTGAGCGGGAAGGCCGAAGTAACGCTGTAGCGCAGACAGGCGAGCAGCGGAAGGGTGTGAACGCCGGAAGCGCGAACAGACGGCCCGCACTTTATGCAGCAGCTCTGACATGTCGGGGTAGTTGCGAATGAACTTCTGCACCACCAAATTCAGCACATGCGCCAGGCAAGGGATGTGCGTCAAACCGGCTAGTCCCAGAGCTGCAACGAGATTTCGCCCATTATCGCACACCACCAGGCCGGGCTTGAGGCTCACCGGCAGCAACCACTCGTCGGTCTGTTGTTCTATACCCCGCCACAACTCCTGTGCGGTGTGGGGCCTGTCCCCCAAACATATGAGTTTCAGAATGGCCTGCTGACGTTTACCCCGTGCTGTGCTGAAGTTGGTGGTGAAGGTGTGTGGCTGACTGGATGAGCAGGTGGAAGAAGAGGAGGAGGAAGCTGAGTAGGAGGAGGAGGAGACAGGAGGCAAAGAATGTTGCCCTGCGATCCTTGGCGGCGGAAGGACGTGCGCCAAATAGCTCTCCGCCTGGGGCACAGCCGCCACTACATTTACCCAGTGTGCAGTTAGGGAGATATAGCGTCCCTGGCCGTGCTTACTGGTCCACGTATCTGTTGTTAGGTGGACCTTGCCACAGATGGCGTTGCGCAGTGCACACTTGATTTTATCGGACACTTGTTTGTGCAGGGAAGGCACGGCTCTCTTAGAGAAGTAGTGGCGGCTGGGAACAACATACTGTGGGACAGCAAGTGACATGAGCTGTTTGAAGCTGTGTGTGTCCATCAGCCTAAATGACAGCATTTCATAGGCCAGTAGTTTAGAAATGCTGGCATTCAGGGCCAGGGATCGAGGGTGGCTAGGTGGGAATTTATGCTTTCTCTCAAATGTTTGTGAGATGGAGAGCTGAACGCTGCCGTGTGACATGGTTGAGATGCTTGGTGACGCAGGTGGTGGTGTTGGTGGTACATCCCATGTTTGCTGGTCGGCAGGTGCCAACGTTCCTCCAGAGTCAGAGGAAGAGGCCGAGGAAGCGGCAGCAGCAGCAGAAGAGGCCGAGGCGGCGGCAGCAGCAGAAGAGGCCGAGGCGGCAGCAGCAGAAGAGGTAGCAGGGGGAGCCTGAGTGACTTCCTTGTTTTTAAGGTGTTTACTCCACTGCAGTTCATGCTTTGCATGCAGGTGCCTGGCCATGCAGGTTGTGCTAAGGTTCAGAACGTTAATGCCTCGCTTCAGGCTCTGATGGCACAGCGTGCAAACCACTCGGGTCTTGTCGTCAGCACATTGTTTGAAGAAGTGCCATGCCAGGGAACTCCTTGAAGCTGCCTTTGGGGTGCTCGGTCCCAGATGGCGGCGGTCAGTAGCAGGCGGAGTCTCTTGGTGGCGGGTGTTCTGATTTTGCCCACTGCTCCCTCTTTTGCTACGCTGTTGGCTCGGTCTCACCACTGCCTCTTCCTCCGAACTGTGAAAGTCAGTGGCACGACCTTCATTCCATGTGGGGTCTAGGACCTCATCGTCCCCTGCATCGTCTTCCACCCAGTCTTGACCCCTGACCTCCTGTTCAGTCTGCACACTGCAGAAAGACGCAGCAGTTGGCACCTGTGTTTCGTCATCATCAGAGACGTGCTGAGGTGGTATTCCCATGTCCTCATCATCAGGAAACATAAGTGGTTGTGCGTTAGTGCATTCTATCTCTTCCACCCCTGGTGAAGGGCTAGGTGGATGCCCTTGGAAAACCCTGGCAGCAGAGTCTTCAAACAGCATAAGCTGCATAACTTGAGGCTCAGACAGTTTCCCTGATATGCATGGGGGTGATGTGACAGACTGATGGGCTTGGTTTTCATGCGCCATCTGTGCGCTTTCTGCAGAAGACTGGGTGGGAGATAATGTGAACGTGCTGGATGCACTGTCGGCCACCCAATTGACTAATGCCTGTACCTGCTCAGGCCTTACCATCCTTAGAACGGCATTGGGCCCCACCAAATATCCCTGTAAATTCTAGCGGCTACTGGGACCTGAGGTAGTTGGTTCACTAGGACGTGTGGCTGTGGCAGAACGGCCACGTTCTCTCCCAGCACCAGAGGGTCCACTAACACCACCACGACCATGTCCGCGTCCCTTATTAGATGTTTTCCTCATTGTTCCCGTTCACCACAATTTTGAGAATGGCAAATTTGGGAATGCTTTTTCAACCCAGAACAAAAAGTCTGCTTTGACGGTCACTACAAATAACTTGACCAGCTAAAACTGTGCAGATTTGGTTGAATAGAGATGTGAGACCTGTTTTTTTTTTGCGCTGTGTGACAGTTATAGGTTTAATCACAGAATGACACTTCTATCAGCACGCTAGCGTGTGTCTTAGGTTTTTCTGAATGATACTATCAATAACTTCAATGGAAGATTTTCTTTTTGGGATAGATTTCAAGTAGGCCTGAAATACCACAAACTAGTTATTTTCAGAATGGCAAATTTGGGAATGCTTTTTCAACCCAGAACAAAAAGTCTGCTTTGACGGTCACTACAAATAACTTGACCAGCTAAAACTGTGCAGATTTGGTTGAATAGAGATGTGAGACCTGTTTTTTTTTGCGCTGTGTGACAGTTATATGTTTAATCACAGAATGACACTTCTATCAGCACGCTAGCGTGTGTCTTAGGTTTTTCTGAATGATACTATCAATAACTTCAATGGAAGATTTTCTTTTTGGGATAGATTTCAAGTAGGCCTGAAATACCACAAACTAGTTATTTTCAGAATGGCAAATTTGGGAATGCTTTTTCAACCCAGAACAAAAAGTCTGCTTTGACGGTCACTACAAATAACTTGACCAGCTAAAACTGTGCAGATTTGGTTGAATAGAAATGTCAGGTCTATTTTTTAGGCGCTGGGTGACAGGCTCAACTTGCCCCTGATGTAATATATGGCCAAAAAATAACCAGACTGTTGATGGTTAAATGCACTTCGGTGACACAGGCTCAGCCTGCAGCTGATGTAGTATATGGCCAAAAAATAATCAGACTGTTGATGGTTAAATGCACTTGGGTGAAACAGGCTCAGCCTGCAGCTGATGTAGTATATGGCCAAAAAATAACCAGACTGTTGATGGTTAAATGCACTTCGGTGACACAGGCTCAGCCTGCAGCTGATGTAGGATATAGCACAAAATAACCACACTATCGATGGTTAAATACACTTGGTGATAGCTCGTGCTGGCGCACCACAAGTCACAAAATGGCCGCCGATCACCCCAGAAAAAAAGTGATCTAAAAACGCTCTGGGCAGCCTCAAAAAAGTGAGCAAGTCAATAATAGCACTTCAATGATCCACAGCTGCAGATCGATCACAGAATGAAGTCTTTTGGAGGAGTTAATCTGCCTAATCTCGCCCTAACGTCGCAGCTGCAACCTCTCCCTATACTGATCATAGCAGAGTGACGTGCGGCGCTACGTGACTCCAGCTTAAATAGAGGCTGGGTCACATGGTGCACTGGCCAATCACAGCCATGCCAATAGTAGGCATGGCTGTGATGGCCTCTTGGGGCAAGTAGTATGACGCTTGTTGATTGGCTGCTTTGCAGCCTTTCAAAAAGCGCCAAGAAAGCGCCGAACACCGAACCCGAACCCGGACTTTTACGAAAATGTTCGGGTTCGGGTCCGTGTCACGGACACCCCAAAATTCGGTACGAACCCGAACTATACAGTTCGGGTTCGCTCATCCCTACTAAACAGGTAAAAGTTTGTGTTTTTTGGACTTTCCATGGTGTGAACATACACCAGTACTGCAAACTGTTATTTTGTTTTGCCTTACGTGTGAATAAACACCAAACTATTTAAGTTAAAGACTCAGTTATTGCCTCTATACTGCATCCGCTAAGCTGCCTACCAGAGCAAATCCCCACATTTGGTGTCGGATGCGGGCAAACGTAGTGAGGCTGGCCTGAAGGTTGAAAAGTTTTAGTTTTTTTCCCTGGGCACTGGTGTATGTCCTATATCAAGCCGGCAAGGTTACGACCCGTATCCCCTGACAAAATGGAGGCGGTCGTGAAAGCCCTCATGGAGGCTAACTTGCATCAGCAGGAGGCAAACAAGCAGAAGCAGGAAACTAACCAGCTGCTATTGCAGCATGTGATGGCATTACAAGCGGCAGGAGTATCCCAGAACGTCCGCAATGCCCTGAAAGCTGTTCGTGCGGCGATCCCTAATATGACCCAATCGGACGATATCGAGACGTATCTGGCGGTGTTCGAAAAGGTGGCCGTGCAGGAGAAGTTACCCCGAGACCAATGGGCTGAGGCCGTCGCTCTGTTCCTGGTGTCTGGACCCCAGCAGGTGTTTTTAAACCTACCAGCTGACCAAGCGGCCGACTACCTGACCGTAAAAGGTGAGATTCTGGCAAGACTGGGGGTGAATGTATTGGTCCGGGCCCAGCGAGTGCGTCAGTGGGAATTTAACCCAGATGAACCCGCCAGACCAAAGTATTATGATCTGCTACACCGGCTGCAAAAATGGCTGCAGCCTGACGTACTGAGTCCCACTGCTATGCTGGACCGCCTGATGGCAAATGTGTTCTGGAGGGCTTTGCCGTACCCTCCCCAGCACTGGATCGGCCAGGTGTCTCCTGGTAATGCCCTAGAGATGGTCAACCTGGTGGAGCGCTACGAGGCCACCAGAAATCTGCAGGGGGGTTCTTTTGGGAGGGGTCCAGTCAAACCCTGGAAATCTCCACCCCAGGCCTGGCTGTGGGTGCCATCCAAACCCACCCGGGATGTACCCCCTGCAGACCCAGCCCCGGTGGTCTGCTGGCGGTGTCACAAGCCTAGACACATAAGGGCCGACTGTCCCCATTGGGGTGAACCCATGGACACTAACTTTGGCTACCACCTCTCAATGTATGCCAGGAGGCTGTGTGCATCCAGTAACCCCAAAACAATAGACAATAGTCACCTCTGCCTGGTGCAAGTGGGAGTGTAACAGCATACAAGGGAATGCTCCAAACTCCCGAACGGAACCTCACGAATAGCTGCTAGCAGACGAATAGGAAACACACCCAAGAGGCTTACACTCCTAGCAATCAGTCTCTAACAGCATACAGTGAATCCCCCCAAGAACGAGAACAAGCTCCATGTTGAGGGTCAAGCAGTGGTCACCCAGAGCTGTGCGTTTATTGATTTTATATAACATTGGTACACATTAGTACCACCCACAGGGTTTTGTAAAAACAACCAATAAACACGTACAATACAGTAAAACACTTCCACAAAAAATCCTCCCCTCTGCCTGTGATACAATTACCTTACACAATGGGTTGATGTAATTATCACAGGCAGGAGAATACACAATGTCTTCTGTCCTGGAGACAACCGAGGAGTAATTCAATTATCTCTCAGGACAAAGGGAAATCACCAATACACACATGGGGAAAATAGGACAGACATCACTATTCAAACATACAATGTCCCAACCATTACAGTAACATAGACATT
The DNA here is from genome assembly GCF_905171765.1 of Bufo bufo. Lineage (NCBI taxonomy): Eukaryota > Metazoa > Chordata > Amphibia > Anura > Bufonidae > Bufo > Bufo bufo. The sequence goes on from NC_053391.1 coordinate 229,954,589, forward strand.
TAACATATCCCCAGATGGCTTGGATCTAAGCGCTCAAAATATCCAAACAGTGCTCAGATGCCACAAACACAGTCAAATCGCCATGGGGTTTTAGTTTAGCATGGGCTGATGAGAGGGCCCATAATCCTGGGGCAAAAGGCTGGCAACCAGGCCCCTCCAAAATTCAGTGGCGAGGTTGGTTTCGCCACAGGGAGATACCCTGGCAGTGGCGCTGCTGGACTCAGGGAGCCTGGTGTCCCTGATAAGAGCTGTCCTGGTGTGGGCCACCGAGTATACTGGCCGAAAAGTAGGCATAGTGTGCATCCATGGAGACTTAAAGGACTATCTAACCGCCCTGGTGTCGCTATCCACAGTGGCCGGCACGTGAACTCATGAGGTGGCCGTCGCCACAAAGTTGCACTATGAACTAATAATTGCGAGAGACTTTTCCCGGCACTATGGCTGGATATGAAAGTTACCGATACCCGGGAGACAGATGTGACCCTAGCAGAGTGGCCCGACTCAGGGGGGAGACCAAAACCCTGGGAACCTGAGTCCGAAGGGCCAGCGGTAGGGGTGATCGCCACTTCGGTGGAAGAGGGGGATACAACCCCACTAAGTGTAATGGTGGGAGAAGTGAAGGACTTTCCACCGCATCTGGAGTTGGCAGACCTTAAACGTCTCCAGAGATAACTTTGGTAGAGCCCAGCACAGCACCAGGACCCAACTCTATCTCGAGCATGGGAAAATGTGGTAGTAGTTGAGGGTGAGCCGCAACAACTGGGGGCCGAGTCTATGTTCCACCATTTTGTGGTTCAACGGGAGATGCTGTACCGGATAAATCAACTTTGGGGTTAGCATATTGAACAGCTGGTGGTGCCCAAGGCGTATCGCAAGCTCGTGTTGGAGTTAGCCCACCAACATGTTCTTGGGGGACACCTGGGCCAGGACCGGATTCTACAGCGTTTCTACTGGCCCAGTGTGTTCAGAGAGGTGGAAAAGTATTGCAAGTCTTGTCCAACCTGCCAGATAACCAGCCCCCAGCCACATTTCCGTAGTCCCCTGGTCCCTCTCCAGATTATTGAGGTTCCATTCGAGCAGATCTCTATGGATCTCATAGGTCCAGTACCGAAGTCCACTAGAGGGCACCAATACATCTTATTCGTCCTCGACTACGCCACTCGGTACCTGGAGGTGGTGCCACTGCGTCATACATCAGCCAAACTCATAGCTAAGGAGTTAATGGAGATGTTTTCTCGAGTGGGTCTGCCTAAGGAGGTTCTGACTGACCAAGGGACCCGTTTATGTCCAAGGTTATGAGGGAACTCTGTAAGTTGCTCCACATAAAACAGCTACGGACGTCCGTGTATCATCCGCAAACGGATGGCCTGGTAGAGAGGTTTAATCAAACACTAAAAAATATGTTAAAAAGAGTGGTGTCTAAGGATGGGAGGGAGTGGGACCTTCTTCTGCCCTATCTCTTGTTTGTAGTGCGAGAAGTGCCCTAGGCATCTACTGGGTTCTCACCCTTTGAACTGCTATATGGCAGACACCCTCGCGGTCTGTTGGAGGTCGTCAAAGATGCGTGGGAACAACAGCCCATACCACACAAAACTGTTGTTGAGTATGTCACCCAGATGCAGGGACGGATGGAAACAGTGTTGCCTCAGGTTAGGGAGCATATGGAGGCAGCACAGCAATCCTAGAGTGGGGTCTATAATAGGCAGGCTCGAGTCCGGTACTTTAACCCGGGTGATTGGGTGTTGGTTCTGGTACCGACCGTAGACAGTAAGTTCCTAGCTAGGTGGCAGGGGCCCAACGAGGTACTTGAAAAAATTGGAGAGGTAGATTACAAGGTACACCAGCCAGGAAGGCAAAAGCCGGAGCAGGTGTACCATGTGAATCTGCTCAAACCCTGGAAAGATAGGGAAACCTGTACGTAAGACAGCCCACGACCAGGGTTCCTAGGGGAAGCTGTTCCGACCCCTCTGTCTGAAGCAAGGGAAGCGAAGCGGCTGCCACAGTGAAAATTGCTGATAGCCTATCCTCTAAACAGGCTCAGGAAGCCAGGGAGTTCATTAGTCGGAACAGGCATGTGTTCTCAGACCTCCCTGGACGCACGTCCATAATCCGGCATGACATTGTCACTGAGCCTCAGGCAAAAGTCTGGTTAAAACCATACCGGGTACCCGAGGCTCAGCGACAAGCCATAACGGAGGAAGTGCAGCTAATTCTCCAGCTAGGTGTCATCGAGGAATCAAAAAGTGAATGGGCCAGTCCGATAGTCTTAATACCCAAGACAGGACATTGCGGTCCCTAACGATTTCCACAAACTGAATGAGGTGTCCAAGTTTGACGCGTATCCCATGCCCCGAGTAGATGAGCTTATTGAGAAGTTAGGCCAAGTCCGTTTTTTTTCTGTGTTGGACCACCCCAAAGGGTACTGGCAGGTACCCTTGACAGAGGGCTGCCAAGGAAAAAAACGGCTTTCATCACACCAGAGGGGCTGTATCAGTACAAGGTATTACAGTTTGATCTACATGGTGCTCCCGCAATATCTGGACAATATCGTTGTCCATAGCACCGACTGGAAAAGTCACCTACCTAAAGTACAGACTGTAGTTGACTCCCTTAGAAAGGCTGGCTTAACCGCTAACCTAAAAAAGTGTGCAATAGGGTTAGAAGAGACCAAGTACCTGGGGTAAGTAATTGGGCGCGGAATGATCAAACCTCAACAAACCTGAACAAAATTGAGGCAAATAGGAATTGGCCCCGACCTGTCACTGCTCGGCAAGTAAAGTTGTTCCTGGGTATGGTGGGGTACTATATGAGGTTTGTCCCCAATTTTGCTCCAGTAGCCGCACCATTGACAGGCCTTTTGAAGAGACGCAAGTCAGTGACGGTCCAGTGGAATGAACAGGCAGAAAATGCTTTCTCCGCTTTGAAGTCGGTCCTGTGTGGGTCCCTGCTGGTATTGGTGACGCCCTACTTTAGGAGGGAGTTTGTGGTGCAGACCAATGCCTCTGAAGTAGGCCTCGGAACTGTACTCTCTCAGGACATCAATGGGGAGGAACATCCCGTTGTTTTCCTGAGCCGAAAGCTTTCCCCAGCCGAGACTAGTTACAGTATAGTGGAGAGAGAGTACCTGGCCATCAAGTGGGCACTCGAGTCTCTACTATTATCTGTTGGGGAGAAAGTTCCGTCTGGTGACCGACCACTCCCCTCTCAAGTGGATGAGCCAAGCCAAAGAGAGGAATGCTTGGGTCACCAGGTGGTTCTTGTATTTACAAAACTTAAAGTTTTCCGTGGAACTTAGTGCAGGCAGGTTACAGGGAAACGCAGATGCCCTGTAGAGGGTACACTGTCTGGCAAGTGTTCACCCCCTCAGGGTTGAACAAAGGGGGAGGTATGTAGGAAGGCGCAAGGGTCCGTCATTGACAGAAGGTATGTTTCAGCGAGATTCCTGGCCTTGGTGAGGTAAGAGCCGGTAATTTTAAGTGTCAGCGGCAGTTAGTGCTGACTGACACTATTTGTTATTTAGTATGGTTGTAGATCCGTTCCAGGCCGGCTCTTACTGGGAGCAGCCAAAGTGCAGGGTGGGTGGCTCTCCCCCACACTCCAAGCCGGGTTTTGGCTGGGATATAAAACCCAGCCAGTAGTCTCAGCTCTGGGGATTATCCTTCATTTCACAGTGAAGCTGTGGAGACGCTGTGGTTTTGGGATCTGCATGAGGTGTGCTGTGCTAAAAGGCTGAGAGCCGCATTGCTGAAAAAAGGCCCCTAAAGCCTGCTGTGGATGGCTGATGAAAAACTGCTAAACAGGTGAATGTTTGTGTTCTGTGGACTTTCCATGGTGTGAACATACACAATACTGCGAACTATTATTTTGTTTTGCCTTTTGTGTGAATAAACACTGAACTATTTATAGAGGACCTTTTATCAGTCCATACATTGTGAACTAAGTGTCATGATCTGTACAGCGGCGCCCAGGGATCTCACTGCACTTACTATTATCCATGGGCGCCGCTCCGTTCTCCTGCTATGCCCTCCCAGACTGTGAGCTCTGCGCTGCCTGGGAGAAGAAGACGCCCAGGAGAACAAGGGCAGTCTCCTCCTACTATAATCAAGTCCCCTAAGTCTCCGCCTACTATAACCCAGTGACCGAACATACCGGATTGAATAGCAGGAGAACGTAGCGGCGCTTAGGGATAATAGTAAGTGCAGTAAGATCCCTGGGCGTCGCTGTACAGATCATAACACTTAGTTCACAATGTTTGGACCGATGAAAGGTCCTCTTTAAGTTAAAGACTTTGTGATTGCCTCTATACTGCGCCTGCTAAGCTGCCTACCAGAGAAAAATCAACACACTTGTCATACATTTTTTATATGCACTATGCCAGGTCATATGTCATATGTGCCCAATGCCTTGTTTTAAATTTATTTATACACTATGCCTGGTCATTAATTTTCTATATTCCCTGGTCATTCCACTATATGCAGTGGATATTAAATGTTTACACACCCCTGTTAAAATGTCAGGTTTTTGTGCTGTAAAAAAATGAGACAAAGATAAATCATTTCAAAACTTTTTCCACCTTTAATGTGACCTATAAACTATACAACTAAATTGAAAAACAAACTGAAATCTTTTAGGTGGAGGAAAGAAAAAATATTAAAATAAAATAATATGGTTGCATAAGTGTGCACACCCTTAAACGGATACTTTGTTGAAGTACTTTTAGATTTTATTACAGTACTCAGTCTTTTTGGGTATGAGTCTATCAGCATGGCACATTTTGACTTGGCAAGATTTGCCCACTATTCTTTGCAAAAACACTCCAAATCTGTCAGATTGCGAGGGCATCTCCTGTGCGCAACCCTCTAAAGATCACCCCACAGATTTTCGATTGGATTCAGGTCTGGGCTCTGGCTGGGCCATTCCAAAACTTTAATCTTCTTCTGGAATAGCCATTCCTTTGTTAATTTGGATGTATGCTCTGGGTCGTTGTCACGCTGAAAGATGAGGTTCCTCTCCATGTTCAGCTTTCTAGCAGAAGCCTGAAGGTTTTGTGCCAATATTGACTGGTATTTGGAACTGTTAATAATTCCTTTTAGCTTAACTAAGGCCCAGTTCCAGCTGAAGAAAAACAGCCCCAAAGCATGATGCTGCCACCACCATGCTTCACTGTGGGTATGGTGTTCTTTTGGTGATGTGCAGTGTTCTTTTTGCACCAAACATATCTTTTGAAATTATGGCCAAAAAGTTCAACCTTGGTTTCATCAGATCATAACACCTTTTCCCACATGCTTTTGGGAGACTTCAGATGTGTTTTTGCAAAATGTAGCCTGGCTTGGATGTTTTTCTTCGTAAGAAAAGGCTTTGTCTTGCCACTCTACCCCATAGCCCAGACATATGAAGAATACAGGAGATTGTTGTTACATGTACCACACAGCCAGTACTTGCCAGATATTCCTGCAGATCCTTTAATGTTGCTGTAGGCCTCTTGCTAGCCTCCCAGACCAGTTTTCTTCTCATCTTTTCATCAATTTTGGAGGACGTTCAGTTCTTGGTAATGTCACTGTTGTGCCATATTTTCTCCACTTGATGAAGACTGTCTTCACTGTGTTCCATTGTATATCTAATGCCTTGGAGATTCTTGTGTACTCTTCTCCTGACTGTTACCTTTTAACGATGAGATCCTCTGATGCTTTGGAAACTCTATGTGGACCATGGCTTTTGCTGTGGGATGCGACTAAGAAAATTTCAGGAAAGACCAACCTAGAGCAGCTGAACTTTATTTGGGGTTAATCAGAGGCACTTTAAATAATTTCAGGTGTATGCTGACTCCTATTTAACATGATTTTGATTGTGATTGCTTAATTCTAAACACAAGCTACATCCCTAGCTATAAGAGGGTGTGCACACTTATGCAACCACATTATTTTAGTTTTTTTTGTTTTCTTCCCTCCACCTAAAATATTCAGTTTGTTTTTCAATTGAGTTGTACAGTTTATAGGTCAAAATAAAGGTGGAAAAAGTTCTGAAATTATTTACAGTCAGGTCCATAAATATTGGGACATTGACACAATTCTAAAATTTTTGGCTCTAAACACCACCACAATGGATATAAAATGAAACGAACAAGATGTGCTTTAACTGCAGACTGTCAGCTTTAATTTGAAAGGATTTACATCCAAATCAGGTGAAAGGTGTAGGAATTACAACAGTTTGCATATGTGCCTCCCACTTGTTAAGGAACCAAAAGTAATGGGACAGAATAATAATCATAAATCAAACTTTCACTTTTTAATACTTGGTTGCAAATCCTTTGCAGTCAATTACAGCCTGAAGTCCTGGAACGCATAGACATCACCAGACGCTGGGTTTCATCCCTGGTGATGCTCTGCCAGGCCTCTACTGCAACTGTCTTCAGTTTCTGCTTGTTCTTGGGGCAATTTCCCTTCAGTTTTGTCTTTAGCAAGTGAAATGCATACTCAATCGGATTCAGGTCAGGAGATTGACATGGCCATTGCATAACATTCCACTTCTTTCTCTAAAAAACTCTGTGGTTGCTTTTGCAGTATGCTTTGGGTCATTGTCCATCTGTACTGTGAAGCGCCGTCTAAAGAGTTCTGAAGCATTTGGCTGAATATGAGCATATAATATTGCCAGAAACACTTCAGAATTCATCCTGCTGCTTTTGTCAGCACTCACATCATCAATAAATATAAGAGAACCAGTTCCATTGGCAGCCATACATGCCCATGCCATGACAGTACCACCACCATGCTTCACTGATGTTGTGGCATGCTTAGGATCATGAGCAGTTCCTTTCCTTCTCCATACTCTTCTCTTCCCATCACTCTGGTAGAAGTTGATCTTGGTCTCATATGTCCATAGGATGTTGTTCCAGAACTGTGAAGTCTTTTTTAGATGTCGTTTGACAAACTTTAATCTGGCCTTCCTGTTTTTGAGGCTCTCACAATGGTTTACATCTTGTGGTGAACCCTCTGTATCTCTCTGGTGAAGTCTTTCCTTGATTGTTGACTTTGACACACATACACCTACCTCTGGAGAGTGTTCTTGACCTAGCCCAACTGTAGTGAAGGGTGTTTTCCTTCACCAGGGAAAGAATTCTTTGGTCATCCACCACAGTTGTGTTCTGTGGTCTTCCAGGTCTTTTGGTGTTGCTGAGCTCACCGATGCGTTCCTTCTTTTTAAGAATGTTCCAAACAGTTGTTTTGGCCACGCCTAATGTTTTTGCTATCTCTCTGATGGGTTTATTTTGTTTTTTCAGCCTAATGATGGTTTGCTTCACTGATAGTGACAGCTCTTTGGATCTCGATCTTGAGAGTTGAAAGCAAACAGATTCCAAATGCAAATAGCACACTTGAAATGAACTCGGACATTTTTATCTGCTCATTGTAATTGGGATATGAGGAATAACACACACCTGGCTATGGAGCAGCTGAGAAGCCAATTGGTCCATTTAATTTTGGTTCCTTAACAAGTGGGAGGCACATATGCAAACTGTTGTAATTCCTACACCTATACCCTCAAATTAAAGCTGACAGTCTGCAGTTAAAGCACATCTTGTTCGTTTCATTTTATATCCATTGTGGTGGTGTATAGAGCCAAAAATGTTAGAATTGTGTCAATGTCCCAATATTTATGGACCTGACTGTATCTCTTGTATCATTTTTTTAAAGCACAGAAACCTGACATTTTAACAGGGGTGTGTAGACTTTTTATATCCACTGTATGGTGCTGTAGCAGGTCATACATTTATATATGCACTATACCTGGTTATTAGTGTTGATCGAGCACCAAAGTGCTCGGGTGCTCAGGTGTTCTGGCCGATCACATTGGGATGCTCGAGCACCCTAGTATAATGGAAGTCAATGTGAGAACCCAAGCATTAAACCAGGCGCCCCCTGCTCTGAATTGACCCTCTAAAAAATTATATACGAGGGCCTGCAGCTGAGCTGACCTGTAAAACATTATATGTGAGGGGGCATATAAACAAATAAGTAGGTTTATAAGATGGAAGAGGAGAAGGAGGATGAGTAAATGAAGATTCAACCATATACCCTTGTTTGTGGTGGAAGGGGTGCAATGGAAAAACAGTGTATTCAATAAATTATAAACAACACATTTAAAGTGCCTTTATGTTCATCATCTTTCCTCTGGTGGAGTCGAGAAGTCATGGTCAATCCAGGCCTTGTTCATTTTTATAAGAGTCAACCTGTCAGCATTTTCAGGCGGATACGCTTACCTGTTATAATGCCACCAGCAGCACTAAATACCCGCTCTGACAAAACTCTGGCATCATGGCAGACCAGCACCTCCAAGGCATAGACTGCTAGTTCGTGCCATGTGTCCAGCTTGGACACCCAGTAGTTGAAAGGCACTGAGGGATCAATGAGGACGCTGACAACGGTCTGCTATGTACTCCTTCACTATCTTCCAAAATTTTTCCCTCCTTGTGACACTAGGCCGCACATCAACTTTTTCAATAGACGGTGTCCGCTTCTGACAGTGACATTACCTGCACCACATCTCCAGTGTAATGTCACTGTACGCAGCGGACACCGTCTACAGAAAAAGGACACTATGTTACAGATACTTTTTTCAGTGCACACGTTACACTTCAGATGTGGCACTGGTTATATCACTGTCAGAAGCGGACACTATCTATTGACAAAGTACACTGTATCCACAGATATTTTTTGGATGCGCATACTTTACATTGGAGATGTGGCGCAGCAAATGTCGCTGTCTTCAGCGGCCTAAATATGTATGCTATTTAGCGCAGGATGCGCTAAAAATAGATATTGCTGCCACACACAATAGTCGTTAGAAGGACTTTTGGGTCTGTAAAGTTTTAGCAATTTAGCGCATGTTGCGCTAAAAATATAGATTGCTGCTGCCACACACAAAAGTCATTAACCCCTTAAGGACTTGGCCCTATTTCACCTTAAGAACTTGGCCATATTTTGCAAATCGACCAGTGTCACTTTAAGTGCTGATAACTTTAAAACGCTTTGACTTATCCAGGCCATTCTGAGATTGTTTTTTCATCACATATTGTACTTCATGACACTGGTAAAATGAAGTAAAAAAAAATCATTTTTATTTATAAAAAATACCAAATTTACCAATTTTTTTTTAAAAATGACAAATTTCCAAGTTTCAATTTCTCTACTTCTATAATACATAGCAATACCTCCAAAAATAGTTATTATTTACATTTTCATATGTCTACTTCATGTTTGGATCATTTTGGGAATGATATTTTATTTTTTTGGGGATGTTACATGGCTTAGAAGTTTAGAAGCAAATCTTGAAATTTTTCAGAAATTTTCAAAAACCCATTTTTAGGGAGGCTTAGTAACAAAACAAAAAAATGACATAAACTTTACACCCCTCAAGTACACAAACTTTGTTAATCTTTAGTCACTTTGCGAGGCTTACATAATAGAAACCACCCAAAATGACCCCATTCTATAAACTACACCCCTCAAGGTATTCAAAACTGATTTTACAAACTTTGTTAACCCTTTAGGTGTTCCACAAGAATTAATAGAAAATCGAGATACAATTTCAAAATTTCACTTTTTTGGCAGATTTTCCATTTTAATAATTTTTTTCCAGTTACAAAGCAAGGGTTAACAGCCAAACCAAACTCAATATTTATGGCCCTGATTCTGTAATTTACAGAAACACCCCATATGTGGTCGTAAACCTACTGTACGGGCACACGGCAGGGCGCAGAGGAAAGGAATGCCATACGGTTTTTTGATAGCAGATTTTGCTGGACTGGTTTTTTTTGACACCATGTCCCATTTGAAGCCCCCCTGATGCACCCCTAGAGTAGAAACTCCATAAAAGTGACCCCATCTATAACTACACCCTCAAGGTATTCAAAAGAGATTTTACAAACATTGTTAACCCTTTAGGTGTTCCACAAGAGTCATTGGCAAATGGAGATGAAATTTCGAATTTAAATTTTTGGGCAATTTTCCATTTTAATCCATTTTTCCCAGTAACAAAGCAAGGGTTAACAGCCAAACAAAACTCAATATTTATGGCCCTGATTCTGTCGTTACAGAAACACCCATATGTGGTCGTAAACAGCTGTACGGGCACACGGCAGGGTGCAGAAGGAAAGGAATGCCATACGGTTTTTGGAAGGCAGATTTTGCTGGATTGTTTTTTTTTAAATCATGTCTCATTTGAAGCCCCCTGATGCACCCCTAGAGTAGAAACTCCAAAAAAGTGGCCCCATTTTAGAAACTACGGGACAGGGTGGCAGTATTGTTGGTACTAGTTTAGGGTACATATGATTTTTGGTTGCTCTATATTACACTTTGGCCTCTTTCAGACGGGCGTTGCGGGAAAATGTGCTGGTGCGTTACGGGAACACCCGTGATTTTTCCGCTCGAGTGCAAAACATTGTAATGCGTTTTGCACTCGCGTGAAAAATCGCGCATGTTTGGTACCCAAACCCAAACTTCTTCACAGAAGTTCGGTCTTGGGATCGGTGTTCTGTAGATTGTATTATTTTCCCTTATAACATGGTTATAAGGGAAAATAATAGCATTCTGAATACAGAATGCATAGTAAAATAGCGCTGGAGGGGTTAAAAAATTAAAATTAATTTAACTCACCTTAGTCCACTTGCTCGCACAGCCGGCTTCTCCTTCTGTCTCCTTTGCTGAACAGGACCTGTTGAGACGTCACTCCGGCCATCACATGATCCATCACATGATCCATCACCATGGTAAAAGATCATGTAATGGATCATGTGATGACCGGAGTGACGTCACCACAGGTCTCCATCCCGATCGTCTCCTAGCAACCGTGCGTGAAAATCGCACCGTATCCGCACTTGCTTGCGGATGCTTGCGATTTTCACGCAACCCCATTCACTTCTATGGGGCCTGCGTTGCATGAAAAACGCAGAATATAGAGCATGCTGCGATTTTCACACAACGCACAAGTGATGCGTGAAAATCACCGCTCATGTGAACAGCCCCATAGAAATGAATGGGTCATGATTCAGTGCGGGTGCAATGCGTTCAACTCACGCATCGTATCCGCGCGGAATACTCGCCCGTGTGAAAGGGGCCTTTTGTGAGGCAAGATAACAAGAAATAGCTGTTTTGCCACCGTTTTTTTTTTTTGTTATTTACAACATTCATCTGACAGGTTAGATCATGTGACATTTTTATAGACCAGGTTGTCACGGATGCGGCGATACCTAATATGTATACTTTTTTTTTAATGTAAGCTTTACACAATGATTTTTTTTTAAGCAAAAAAATCATGTTTTAGTATTTCCATAGTCTGAGAGCTATAATTTTTTCAGTTTTTTGGCGATTACCTTGGCTAGGGTATGATTTTTGCTGGATGAGATTACGGTTTTATTGGCACTATTTTGGGGTGCGTGTGACTTTTTGATCGCTTGCTATTACACTTTTTGTGATGTAAGGTGATGTAAGTTTATTTAGCACAGTTTTTATTTTTAATTTTTTACAGTGTTCATCTGAGGGGTTAGATCATGTGATATTTTTAAAAAGCCGGTCGATACGGACACGGCGATACCTAATATGTATACTTTTTTTTAATTTATGTAAGTTTTACACAATAATATCATTTTTTAAACCAAAAAATAATCATGTTTTAGTGTCTCCATATTCTGAGAGCCATCTTTTTTTCAGTTTTTGGGCGATTGTCTCAGGTAGGGGCTCATTTTTTGCGGGATGAGCTGACGGTTAGATTGGTACTATTTTGGTGGGCAAACGCCTTTTTGATCGCTTGCTGTTGTACTTTTTGTGATGTAAGGTGACAAAAAAATTGTTTATTTAGCACATTGTTTATTTTTTTTTTTTTTACGGTGTTCATCTGAGGGGTTAGGTCGTGTGATATGTTTATAGAGCCGGTCGATACGGACGCGGAGATTCCTAATATGTATACTTTTTTTTTTTTCCCCTACTCTTTACTAATTTTTTTTTTACTTTATTTGGGGAAAATGACGTTTTTGTTTATTTTTACCTAAAACTTTTAAATTTTGGGGGGGAAAACAATTTTTTCAATATACATACACTCACCTAAAGAATTATTAGGAACACCATACTAATACGGTGTTGGACCCTCTTTTGCCTTCAGAACTGCCTTAATTCTACGTGGCATTGATTCAACAAGGTGCTGATAGCATTCTTTAGAAATGTTGGCCCATATTGATAGGATAGCATCTTGCAGTTGATGGAGATTTGAGGGATGCACATCCAGGGCACGAAGCTCCCGTTCCACCACATCCCAAAGATGCTCTATTGCAGTGGTTCTCAACCTTTCTAAAGCCGTGACCCCTTAATACAGTTCCTCATGTTGTGGTGACCCCCAACCATTACATTTTTTTCCTTGCTACGTCATAACTAATTTTGCTACTGTTATGATGACCCACCAAAAACACGCACAGACACCAATACACCAAATGTTAATTCAAATACACAAGTATTCATTCATAACCACAGAACTTTAGCATAAATACAAAATATTTGTAAACCAAATAAATAACTTTAAAATAAATAATAAACAACAAATACCCCCTAAAAAATAAATCAGTGGTGCGCACCTTACCCCTCAAATAAATAACTCAGTGGTGCTCACAGTACCCCCCCCCCCCCAAAAAAATAAAAATAAATCAGTGGTGCTCAGGGTACCCCTCAAATAATAAATCAGTGGTGCTTCAAGTCCCCCCCAAATAAATAAATCAGAAGTGCTCAGGGTCCCCCAAATAAATAAATCAGCGGGGCTTCAGGTCTCCCCAAATAAATAAATCAGCGGTGCTCAGGGTACCCCCAAATAAATAAATCAGTGGTGCATCAGGTTTCCCCCAAATAAATAAATCAATGGTGCTCAGGGTCCCCCAAATAAATAAATCAGAAGTGCTCAGGGTCCCCCAAATAAATAAATCAGCGGTGCTTCATGTCCCCCCAAATAAATTAAGCCTTGCTCAGCCAAATAATTAAAATAAAATTAGCCAGGCTCAGCCAGGCTTAATTAAATCATTGGTGGCAGTGGTGCTCAGCGGCGGTGTCATTAACGAAAAAACTCGGACCTCAGCAGACAGGCGGCCCGACTAACCCATCCAGACGTCAGGCTCCTTCAAGCACAGGCAGTGATAGGACATCACTTCCTGTGCGCGAGGATAAGGGGCCGCTGCCGTTGTGCGGGCGACCCACAATAGGAAGCCTCAGGCGACCCTCCGGAAAGGGCCGATCGACCCCCAAAGGGGTCGCGACCCCTAGGTTTAGAACCGCTGCTCTATTGGGTTGAGATCTGGTGACTGTGGGGGCCATTTTAGTACAGTGAACTCATTGTCATGTTCAAAAAACCAATTTGAAATGATTCGAGCTTTGTGACATGGTGCATTATCCTTCTGGAAGTAGCCATCAGAGGATGGGTACATGGTGATCATGAAGGGATGGACATGGTCAGAAACAATGCTCAGGTAGCCCGTGGCATTTAAACGATGCCCAATTGGCACTAAGGGGCCTAAAGTGTGCCCAGAAAACATCCCCCACACCATTACACCACCACCACCAGTCTGCACAGTGGTAACAAGGCATGATGGATACATGTTCTCATTCTGTTTACGCCAAATTCGGACTCTACCATTTGAATGTCTCAACAGAAATCGAGACTCATCAGACCAGGCAACATTTTTCCAATCTTCAACAGTCCAATTTTGGTGAGCTCGTGCAAATTGTAGCCTCTTTTTCCTATTTGTGGGGGGTTGAGTTAGGGACCACTCAAATGAGACGACCTTGACGCGGTGAGTGGCTTATTACGCTTTGGCCAAAATGTACACCAATGTCTCATCCAGCATGGAGGCAGGGCAGAGTGCTGGATGTAGTGTGCGATCACATTTGCATTTTCTTTTTCCTATTTGTAGTGGAGATGAGTGGTACCCGGTTAGGTCTTCTGCTGTTGTAGCCCATCCGCTTCAAGGTTGTGCGTGTTGTGGCTTCACAAATGCTTTGCTGCATACCTCGGTTGTAACGAGTGGTTATTTCAGTCAACGTTGCTCTTCTATCAGCTTGAATCAGTCTGCCTATTCTCCTCTGACCTCTAGCATCCACAAGGCATTTTCGCCCACAGGACTGCCGCATACTGGATGTTTTTCCCTTTTCACACCATTCTTTGTAAACCCTAGAAATGGTTGTGCGTGAAAATCCCAGTAACTGAGCAGATTGTGAAATACTCAGACCGGCCCGTCTGGCACCAATAACCATGCCACGCTCAAAATTGCTTAAATCACCTTTCTTTCCCATTCTGACATTCAGTTTGCAGTTCAGGAGATTGTCTTGACCAGGACCACACCCCTAAATGCATTGAAGCAACTGCCATGTGATTGGTTGACTAGATAATTGCATTAATGAGAAATAGAACAGGTGTTCCTAATAATTCTTTAGGTGAGTGTATATATATATATTGAAATGAATGGTTCCGCATACAGTCTGCAAAAAAAAAAAAAAGATAGACACGGAAAGAAAATATGTTTGTGTGCATAAGCCCTAAGCAGGAAGCTTACAAACTACTCTGTACTGCAGAACAATAAAAAGAAAGGCTACTGTCCTGACAAATTCCCCAACCCTCAGAGCTCGCATTATCCCAAAGCATAATTTGAACCATCTGTGCTCCAGCACATAACTTGCCTGTCACCAATGTGACAGCAGAGCCTCAGTCAAGATTTGGCAACCCTAGAAAGAGCAGCTGTGTTGAATATGTTAACAACTTTTATGGCTAAATCTCCCTTGACACTCAGGAGAGACGCCCATAAGAGCACCTCACCTGTTCTCCATATTTGGATGGCCCAGATAAACTTAAAAATCCTATTACCCTGCATGAAATTGGAGGCTTACAATTGTTTGCTGTTGTATTCAGGTATAAATGGACTCCATAGAAGTCTATGGGCACTGTATCATTGCTCTGTACAATCATGAGGTTGCACAGGGCTATAATACACCCATGTGCTTGATGCCTAACTATGTGTACCATTGCATGATTTTTTATTGGCTGCTAAGACAGAAAGGTAAATTTAGATTTCTGCTTGACCCCATTTACCTGAACACCGTGCATTCTGGGAGTTCAGATAACAGTCACACATTTTGAACAAAGCTCTTAGGTCACATGTCAGACAGAGGAATGGAGTGAAAACAATCTTGGGAAAATGGAAAACCAAACAAACTTTTTAGGAAGTATTGAAAACAACAATGTGTATGAACGAAAATAACAATATGACATAGCTGGACTTTGGCTCCAAAATAAAATGAAAGTATTTATAAAGTTACTCAAAATTTTTCTTTGTATTCAAGTGTGACATTTTAATAAAGCAGGTGGAATTTCACTTTAAATATTAACTATTTAACTTCTTACTGCAAAAGAGCATAACTTTGCATTTGGATTATGATTGCTTTACTACAGTTATGTTTGTAGATGGCAAAGACTGAGGTTAGAAGGATGGGGCTAACTTTACCAGTGCAGTGGCCCCCTATGACGCAATTGCAGCATGCCAGTACAATAGCCACCTCGAATACCACACCTACGTCGAGCCCACGAGCTGCAGTATAGTCACGGATTACCAAAAACGTGACGTTACGCCCTCCAGAGGAGCAGGTAAGGTCAGGTTGGTACGGTTTACACACACACCTCCTGTCCAGCGGGCACAGAGAGGCAACAAGCTGAGAGAGCCTTTTCACTGCCGCAGTGAAAACAGCACTGTCTCAGCCTGGGAAATCTGCCAACAGCTTCTCATTTGATATATGCCCGGTCCGCTAATGGGATTATATAGGGTGAGAAACCAACCCGTGGTAGCTTATAACTAGGCCAAAACACAGACGTGGGGATTCGTGATCGAGATACAAGATAGCACAAGATTAAATTATATATTTAATCGCCGTATAGGCAGACTAGATTTAACACAATATACACAGAGAATATATACAGTGGTCTGAGGTTACAGATACAGATTATTTGGGTACAACAGGGTTAAGCAGTGTAAAAGTCAGTTACCGGATAGATGAAAGTTCCTTTTGGTGGTGAGGTGTTCTTTGCTGCAGTCCACACGAAGGACCGTGATTTCAGCTAGTTCCTGGGTCCCTCTAAACACATTACACGATGTGATCCTTCTTCAGAGAAAGACACGCCCAGCCTTTTAACCTGTAGCCGGCCCCTCCCCTCCCGGCCTCAGGGAGGGGTCCACTTTCCCTCTTCTGGGCTGGCAGCAAATGACCCACAAAACCTTTTTGGGTTCATAGCTCCCGACCAGAGGGTCACAGGGAAATGGTTCTGGGACCAATGGACCTGACTGGGTTCCGGCTACAAGTAGAGTCCAAACCTGGTACCGTTTTGTGGTTTCTATGGGGAGATATGGATATCTCCCTTTCCTGACCTCGCCCAATTAAACAAAGACCATGGGCACGTACAGTACAGAAAAAGTTTGGACACACCTCATTCAAAGAGTTTTCTTTATTTTCATGACTATGAAAATTGTAGATTCACACTGAAGGCATCAAAACTATGAATTAACACATGTGGAATTATATACATAACAAACAAGTGTGAAACAACTGAAAATATGTAATATTCTAGGTTCTTCAAAGTAGCCACCTTTTGCTTTGATTACTGCTTTGCACACTCTTGGCATTCTCTTGATGAGCTTCAAGAGGTAGTCCCCTGAAATGGTTTTCACTTCACAGGTGTGCCCTGTCAGGTTTAATAAGTGGGATTTCTTGCCTTATAAATGGGGTTGGGACCATCAGTTGCATTGAGGAGAAGTCAGGTGGATACACAGCTGATAGTCCTACTGAATAGACTGTTAGAATTTGTATTATGGCAAGAAAAAAGCAGCTAAGTAAAGAAAAACGAGTGGCCATCATTACTTTAAGAAATGAAGGTCAGTCAGCCGAAAAAATTGGGAAAACTTTGAAAGTAAGGGCTATTTGACCATGAAGGAGAGTGATGGGGTGCTGCGCCAGATGACCTGACCTCCACAGTCACCGGACCTGAACCCAATCGAGATGGTTTGGGGTTAGCTGGACCGCAGAGTGAAGGCAAAAGGGCCAACAAGTGCTAAGCATCTCTGGGAACTCCTTCAAGACTGTTGGAAGACCATTTCAGGGGACTACCTCTTGAAGCTCATCAAGAGAATGCCAAGAGTGTGCAAAGCAGTAATCAAAGCAAAAGGTGGCTACTTTGAAGAACCTAGAATATGACATATTTTCAGTTGTTTCACACTTGTTTGTTATGTATATAATTCCACATGTGTTAATTCATAGTTTTGATGCCTTCATAGTCATGAAAATAAAGAAAACTCTTTGAATGAGAAGGTGTGTCCAAACTTTTGGTCTGTACTGTACATCGTGGCCACCGGGACACAAATATGTATCCAGTTTGCACCTGCGATGGCCAGGCAATTCATAATTCCTTATGAAAGGTAGGTGCCAACATGTCTGGTAGGTATCCTTGATTCTGGCAAAGGCTGATACCTCCTGCTGGGGGGTTTTCCTGCAGGATTTAGCTTGGCTCCAAACTGGTTGACTGAGGTGTGACCTTCTCCACCTGGGGCCTCCTTGAAGCCTGGACCCCTGGGGCTGTCTTCCTTGCCAGCTGACACTCAGATGGCTGGGGGGTGGGAACTTATTTTGCATGTACACTGATGAACATGCCAAAAGGTGAATCAAATGACAATTAGGGCTGGGGCTTTGAAGCAGGGCCTTCCTGTGGAGTTCACTACCTCCGCTATCTGTCAGCAAATGGGGGTGTGAGGACATGGCTGACAGTAAATATTAACCTATATTCCTCACAGCCACCATGGCATCTAAGTGGTTTAGAGGGAGAGAGAGGCCCTCTCTTAGGCATCAGCACTGCCACAAATGAGATTGTGGGGTGCCAATTTCTTAGTATGGCAGCCGGGGGCCTAATGAAGGATTGTGTTCTCGTCTATGTGAGAGTACAAGGCACTTTTACAATACGCGAGTGCACCAACTGCAACATGGTCAGATGGGGGTTCAGCTTGTACACAAGCTAATTGATCGTGGAGAAATGTACTTTTGTGGCCGAACATTCCGTTATACAGTAGATGTCTCACAATGGAGCAGAAAAGTCTTAGTAGGACAAGAAGAAAGTGATGATGATGATGATGATGACAAAGATACCATATTGCTTGGGGGTGCGAGTTGGCTGCCACAAAGAGCACCAGGAGAATGAAGACAGATGTGTTCTGATTGGGAATGTTGAACAATTATATTTTTCCAAAGGATCTGTTGATGCTGGTAGCTATGAGTGTTTGAACGGCCACGGCTTATTTTAATTCTTCAGATCTTGCACACCGCAGTAGTTTTGTGCCCCCTTGGGGAGAAAAATCATCATACGGGAGTTGCTCACACAGAGCTACAGAGAGCCAAGCTGGGCCTAGCTCAGGAATGTTTTTTTTTTAACAATTTTTACCAGCGGTGGGCCCACTGCTGGTACATATCATTTGCCTTACTTTTATTTGTACTGAGCATTGTATGAAATTAGTTTTTACAAATATCTGTACTATATTGATTATGTATTAGGGATTATTGATTATAGCATTTCTTATGTGTGTTATATTTGTCAAGCTTTTCTAATAAATGAATTTAAATCTATCGACTACCAAGTAGTGATGAGCTTAGTGAGCTTCAAATGCTAAGTTCAAAACTTCAAATTAATTACAGTGAGCCATCCTGATATATATTTTTACTACCTATCATTATGTTCCTTACCGCATGGCTGCTGCTGCTGCAGTCATGCCACTGTCACTGTCTGTCTGCCTATCATCATGTTCTCTACTGTATGGCTGCTCCCTGTTGCTAATCCCCCTACTTACACTACCATTATCCTTACATAGCCATTATGGAAATATGGTGCCTTGCCACACCTTCATTAAAATGCAATTCTGCTGTATGGTAGCTATCAGCCTACAGCAGGGCATGATGGGATTTGTAGTTTTACAACAGCTGGAGAGACGCTGTTTGCCTATCACTGCCCTAGCACATACCATGTTTCCTGACCCAGGGAGGCAGATTGGAACAGTGTCTGGAACTGGTCCAGTCAGTCTGCTCACTCTCTACTGTCTTGTCCATCCTCCAGTGTCAACTCCAGTGTATTCAGGAATGCAGATGGCGGCATCACCCACATTTAATTCTGCTGTATAGCATTGGTACTTCTGGCTAGCTGTCTGTAAAAATCATTTCATTTCAGAAATGTCACACAGTTCTGTACATACACCTCTACACCTTCGCCCAAATTTTATTCTTCTGCATGCAGTAGTTTTTCTGGCAAGCTGTTCGTAAAATTGTCTCATTTTCTAAATGTCCTGTAATTCTGCTGTATGATATTCCTACTTCCGTCCAGCTGCCCCCCCTCCCCCTTTTTTTAGTTGTTTAAAAGTGTCTAATTTTCTAATCAACTGTGGCGTTTCCCAGCACATGTTGTTTTCCCTGACCCCATAGACTTCTTGGCAGGCAGAGTGGAAGAGTGGCCAGAGCTGAGCCAGTTTGCTCTCTCTGTACTGACTTGTGTCATCAGAGAGGTTTTTCAGCATGGCAGGTAGTGTTGTCACACCCAAATGGACGAAGTTGTCCTCCACCAGTGTACAAAACGTCACTTTTGTCAAAATGAATCAAGCATGGATCCACTTGAGGCTAATATATCTGCTATTGCTGACAGTGGCTTTTGACCACTGTCCCCATCACACCACTGTCACTGTTTGACTAAAAACCATTATGGTCCGTACCGTATGGCTGCTGCTGCTGCCACCGCTGCTTCTCCCCGCTGCCAATCCTCCAACTGCCACTTCCATTACCCCAGTACAGCTGCCATTACTACAAATACTACCCTAACACAGCCGCACACACATCTACTTGCCGCCTTGTCTATTCCATGCTGTTCCGCTACTGGTGGTGCTACTATTACTGCCACTATTACCCTTACACACCTTACCCTTTCCACATTCACAGTGTACTACTGCTCCCAAATAAAAGGAAGAATTATTCCTGGCTTGTTCAATTTTAGAATAAGCCATTGCTTCTTCTGACAATTGTGTGTAAATACATATGAGCTCCATTAATGCATAATTTCCCATAACCATGTGTTTAAACACCATCTGCTCCCAATAAGGTACCATTTTTGGACACTTTCTAATATGAAAAAGCGTGACACATGTGACGGTGCATTGTGCTTTTAAACACGCTGGGGGAGATTTATCAAACGGTTGTAAAGTAGAACTGTCTTAGTTTCCCATAGCAACCAATGAGATTTAACCTTTCATTTTCCAAAGGAGATGTGAAAAATGAAAGGTGGAATCTGATTGGTTGCTGTGGGCAACTAAGCCAGTTCTACTTTACACCAGTTTGATAAATCTTCCCCGCTGTTTGTTAACACCGTCAACCATGTGTTTTACCCATAGCAAGATATGTCAGTGTCACACTGACATTATTGCTATTGCTATCATTGCAATAAAGAGCTTAAAAGGGGGTGGGGAGAGCAAAAATGTGTAAAAAAAACTAAATAATAATAAAAAAGACAGCAAGAAAAGATCTAAAATAAATCAGAGTCTTAGGAGACCTCGGAGTGTAATATAACATTTTTCAGGCCAATTGGAGCATTTTTGATTCATGTAGAATCAATTTGGACACAAATCGATTTTAGCAAATATTTTAATCAAAAATTTGCTAAATCAGGCATGAAACAAATTTCAAGATGTTCTCTTATCGTTAGTCCAATTATGTATTTATTACATGTATATTGTAATAACACTTCATTTGAAATGCTATATTCATTGGGCAGTAACACAGTTTGTAGAATAACTCTTCACAGCATTTAGAATTTACATTGTTTGTTTTCTGATATAGTGCACTATATAGATTATATGCTTAACTATAGGATTTAAAAATTAATTTAGTATTATAAAAATAATAATTATAATTATAATAATAATCTTTATTTATACAGCGCCACAATATACCACAGCACTTCACATTCAGGGGGTTTAAGTACAAACAGAGTGAGAAATAGCATAGCAACAAACAAGTCAACAATCTAAGAAAAATATCAATTTTCCACACTTCAGCTTTATGTTCTTAACTAGATAAAGCCCTTTCTCAAATTTATATTCTCTCCACTGAAGCTTTAGTCAGATAGTATTTGACTACAGTTTGGGAGTGAATGACCCCTATAGTTTTTCTAATATATTCCTAACAATTATGCTTCTTGTCATCAGTTTTTCATTTCCTAACGTTATCAAACAAAACCCTCCTAATTATACTGGACTTTAGCAAGGATGTTGGGTTACAGAGTATTTGCATTTCCAGTAACTCTCTACTTAACCTAATAATTGCACATATAATAGACAGGCACTGGAACAAAAGAGGAGGTATGTGAAACAGAAAGGTTCAGAAAAGCACCACACAAAATTAGGCTTTATGATTAGTGCCTCACTGCATTAAATGTAAACTGGAAAAAAAAAAAACTTTAAGAATATTTTAGTAATATTTCTGAAAGTAAGTTTCAATGAACATCTGAGACAGTGTTATAATTCCAGTTTGCAATTCCACTGTAGCTTTCCGTTACAATATGCTTATAATAGAAAATAACACACTTGATATACCGGAAACCAAACAGAAATCTTCCTGTTTTAATCCGGTATATCAATTCCGTTATTTTCCATTATAAGCATATTATAGCAAAAAGTTATAATGGAATTGAAAATGCCTATGTGAACCACCCCCCCTCCCCCCCTTACAGAGAGATTACCTATTTTGTTTTATTGCAGTGGCCATTCTTGGTGTGCCACCACACTCATTGGAGGCTTAAATATTGATGATGTTTGCATTGATTAGGCCATCAATCTTTGACTAGTGTAGGTCAGTCACTATAAATTCACCATCAGCATCTCCAAAGGGCTGCAGTGCTCGATAAGCGGCGGTGGGACTTTCATTGTTTGGGCAGGCATAGTTATTCTTCCGTTCATAGTATTACAATTTAAATCCATTAAATGGTAGCTAACTTTTCAAAAAAATGTTTGATATGTCATAGAAAAATATTTAAAGTTTAGATAGGTGGGGGTCTGAGTTCTGAGACCTACATCGATGATTAAAACGAGGGGAGTGAAGTGCACGTGTATCAAGCTCTCTCTCCTCTCTGGACGGAATCAAGATGAACCCATAGACTTCTATGTGCAAGCTTCTGTCCTCTAATTCTAGGGATTGGTGGAGGTCTCCTCGCTCAGACCTCTACCGATCTAAACTTTTTATAAGTCTCTATGACATATCAAAAGTTTTTGAAAGTTTAATGACCCTTTAACTTTCTTCGAGACATAATTAGAAAGTTTTACCAGTTGTCATTCTTTTGGATGTCTAACTCATCAAATCAGCAGATGATGAAAGTGAAGTTGCTTTGTCACCCATACATACAGTACAGACCAAAAGTTTGGACACACCTTCTCATTCAAAGAGTTTTCTTTATTTTCATGACTATGAAGGCATCAAAACTATGAATTAACACATGTGGAATTATATACATACCAAACAAGTGTGAAACAACTGAAAATATGTCATATTCTAGGTTCTTCAAAGTAGCCACCTTTTGCTTTGATTACTGCTTTGCACACTCTTGCCATTCTCTTGATGAGCCTCAAGAGGTAGTCCCCTGAAATGGTCTTCCAACAGTCTTGAAGGAGTTCCCAGAGATGCTTAGCACTTGTTGGCCCTTTTGCCTTCACTCTGCGGTCCAGCTCACCCCAAACCATCTCGATTGGGTTCAGGTCCGGTGACTATGGAGGCCAGGTCATCTGGCGCAGCACCACATCACTCTCCTTCATGGCCAAATAGCCCTTACTTTCAAAGTTTTCCCAATTTTTCGGCTGACTGACTGACCTTCATTTCTTAAAGTAATGATGGCCACTCGTTTTTCTTTACTTAGCTGCTTTTTTCTTGCCATAATACTAATTCTAACAGTCTATTCAATAGGATTATCAGCTGTGTATCCACCTGACTTCTCCTCAACACAACTGATGGTCCCAACCCCATTTATAAGGCAAGAAATTCCACTTATTAAACCTGACAGGGCACACCTGTGAAGTGAAAACCATTTCAGGGGACTACCTCTTGAAGCTCATCAAGAGAATGCCAAGAGTGTGCAAAGCAGTAATCAAAGCATAAGGTGGCTACTTTGAAGAACCTAGAATATGACATATTTTCAGTTGTTTCACACTTGTTTGTTATGTATATAATTCCACATGTGTTAATTCATAGTTTTGATGCTTTCAGTGTGAATCTACAATTTTCATAGTCATGAAAATAAAGAAAACTCTTTGAATGAGAAGGTGTGTCCAAACTTTTGGTCTGTACTGTATATCGGGGAATAAAGACCTCACATTTTCATCACCTGTTAAATTTGTGTTTTTTTTCGCATTACGCCCATTGACTTTAATAGCAGGCGAACCTGAAAAAGTGTCAGGTCATATTTGCAGCCACCAAATACAATCTACAAGTGCACAAATAGTACCAGAGGGGGGTCATTGGCAAAAATTCCCACAAAAAAATATGTATTTCAATCAGGGGCCATTTTTATGCGTCTTAAAGGGAAACTCTCAAAAATGTGCCCTACTGGAGCCTAGAAAAATTGTATTTCCTATAGGTTTGATGTATACAAATGTGCAGCACTCCACGTTTTTATGTCCTGCAGAGTCCATTCAAACAATGCATACGTTAACGTAATTTTTTTTTCTACCATGGAACTGTATGGTGAACGGACACCACTGTACGGCACTGAGGCATCTGTTAACACATGCATTTTTGGTATGCATTAAATGGATGGCAAAAATAGGACGTAAACCCAGCCCTAGTGTCAGAATAAAGCACCAGTACACTGCAGAGCAGTGTGGCGAAAAGGGGAGGCCGCCATGTACTGACAGAGTGCTACTTGGTCCTGATGGTAAGGGAGGAGGACTGTGTTTCCCAAGGATTATTTTCTACTGGGAAATACAGAGCACAGTATAATACACTAGAATCTATATAATATAAAGATATTAGCACTACCCCTGAATAATAATACAATTTGGCGGTCATTTATTATATAGAAATACGTCTATGTTAGGCTTATTTCTGACACAGATTGTGGCGCAAAGGTCCTTAGCACCGCAATCTGCATATATTTCCCGCTCATGCCAGGTCTAAAAAAGGATGGCGTGGGCAGGGAAAGGGATACAGTTATAGCCATCCAGTTATTGAATATCACCGCCATACATTAACCAGATAACACCTCTGTACAGTGACCGGATAACACTGCCATAATGTGACGAGATAAAAACGTATAAGAGAGCACAGTACAGGGAATGACTAGGGCCACTGCACAGGGTGTTGTAAGAGAGCACAATGCAGTGTATAAGGGGGCACAATACGGGGTGACCGGCACAGTACAGTGTGGGGGGGCACAATCACATGACTCTGTGACATTAGAAGGTCCTTATGGTGAATGCGGTTCATACGCCACCATAATGAGAGGCAGAGGGGTGAGACAGGGGTGGCTAGAGATAAAAAATTTAACTGTCAGCCAGAACAGGCCCCAAAAATTAGGCAATAGGCATTCACCTGACAGCAAAGAACTTTGGATTCTGTGGCTGGAGGTACATTAGGCGTTCACAGGATAAAAATGTAACTGTCGGCCAGTACAGGCATCAAAAATTAGGCAATAGGCATTCACCTGACAGCACAGAACTTCGAATTCTGTGGCTGGAGGTGCATTAGGCGACCACAGGATAAATATGTAACTATTGGCCAGTATAGGCCCCAAAAATTAGGCATTCATCTGACATAAAAGGCCTTTTATGCCGCTGTATATACATAAGACAAGGACCATTCTTTGTTCTGGGTAGTGGCGGATATGTGTGGGTTGGCCTAAGGAAATTCTATCACATGTGGTCATCACAGGTGTTGAATTCCTCTGAGATCCATGCCTCATTCTTTTTTAAAAGTGTGAGGTAGTCCACACTGTCGTGAGCTAGGCGAGTGCGCTTATCGGTCACAATTTCCCCCTGCTGCGCTGAAAATCCTTTCGGACAGGGCACTCGACGAGGGGCAAACCAAAATATCCATGGCAAATTGTGCGAGCTCTGGCCACAGGTCATGCTTGCACACCCAGTAGTCAAGGGGTTTCTCACTTCTCAGAGCGTCCACATCGGCCGTTAATCCTTTGAAGTTGGATACCTGTCTGTCTAGGCATTCCCTGAGGCTGGATCCGGAGGGCGGCTGTCAATGGGCTGGCTGCAAAAATTATCTAATATCCAAAGTGACCAGCACATCTTCAAACCGCCCTCTTTTTGCAAGCGCAGTAGGATTGGTACCCACACCTGTTTTGCTGTGGGTGGAAATTCCTCTGCCAGTGCCCGCAACAGCAGAATGCAGCGTCTCTCGCAGCAGGGCCTGGAAATGCTGCATTCTGACATCCCTTTGTGATGCTGGTAACATGTCCAACATTTTGTGTTTGTACCAGGTGTCTAATTACGCTTCCATCCAGTACAGGTCCTTGACCTTTATGCTTTTTATACGGGGTTCCCTCTTCAAACACAGGAGCATGAAGGCCCCATTTGCACTAAATTGGAAGCGGTGGAACGCCCTGGCTCCTACTGATTGCCCAGGAGAATGGACAACACCAGGGATCTCAGAAAAGTTTAACGTCCCCCTCAAAGCCTGCTCTTCTTGCTTCTCCTCCTCCCCCCAGCCACCATCCTCCTCTGACTCCTCTTCAGACTCCTGTTGACTTGTCTCAGATGGAGTAGCCCCCTGGAAATTCATTCAGCATTGCGACTTCCTCATCTTCCAGCTCCTGCTTGATCAATAACACAACGCAATGCTCGCTCCAGAAAGAAGGCGTAAGGTACAATGTCACTGATGGTGCCCTGGCTGCGACTGACCAGTTTGGTAATCTCATCAAATGGCCGCAGAAGTCTGCATGCCTCGCGCATGAGCAGCCACCGGCGTGGTGAAAAGAAACCAAGCTTTCCAGAACCTGTCCTGCAGCAGAGTTCATACAGGTAGTCGTTAACAGCACGTTGCTGCT
This sequence comes from Bufo bufo, assembly GCF_905171765.1. NCBI lineage: Eukaryota > Metazoa > Chordata > Amphibia > Anura > Bufonidae > Bufo > Bufo bufo. The sequence goes on from NC_053391.1 coordinate 229,980,719, forward strand.
GGAGCAGCCTATCAAGCATATACGAGTTGGAGTTCCAGCGTGTCGGGCTGTCACAATTCAGACATCTGACGGGCAGGTCGTGTTGCCGCTGAACGTCAGCAAGGCGAGCCATGGCCATGTAAGATCTTCTAAAATGGCCAGATACTTTTCTGGGCTGCCGCAAGATATCCTGAACCCCGGGGTATTTGGCAACGAATCGCTGCACGACTAAGTTCAGGACATTTGCCATGCACGGCACGTGTGTCATTTTGCTCTGTTTCAGAGCGCTAAGCAGATTGGCACCATTGTCGCACACCACTTTACCAACTGTCAAATTGAGCGGGGTTAGCCAATAGCCACTAATCGGCCTGTTACCGCAGAGCTGAAAGGAGTGCAGGACCGGTGTGGCTCTTGGCTTTCAGGCACAACAGCCACAGCACAGCATAGCAACGTCTCACCTTGCACTTTGAATAGGTTCTGGGGAGCTTGGGGGGGTGCAGCGGAAGAGGCGGTAGCAGTGGAAAAGGAGGATTCAGCCGAGGAGGAGACGGAGGATGGAGTAGGAGGAGGAGAAGAAGAGGCAGGCCTGCCTGCAATCTGTGGTGGTAACACCAAATCCACATAAGTGCCACGGGTTACATGCTTGACGGCCGTCAGAAGGTTCATCCAGTGGGCAGTAAAAGTTATGTACCTTCCCTGCGAGTGTTTGCTAGACCACGTGTCTGTGTTTGACACGTTAAAAAAAAGCCCACACTGCGGAGCCATGTGCCGGCGTCCTGGGAGCGCAAGATGTGACCAGGCATGGTTGATGGCTCGCTCCAGATACATTTGCAGTCTGCTTTTTGCCTCCTGTGCACTGCGAGTTCAGTCTGATTCTCCTCCTTCTCCTCCCTGTCTGCTGCTCCATCTCTCTCTCTGAACTCCCCTCTTCCTCTCTTGTGGGCACTCACGTCATGCTAATAGACACGTCATCATTGTTACCTTCACCACCGCTGACATTAGAGATCTTGGAGTAGGCATCAACAGCAGGGACCACCCTCCTTGGACTGATCTGGGTGGTGGCCGTTGCTATCTCCTCTTCCTCATCTGATGCCAAGAATCTCTGCGCATCGGTAAGGTCTGGGAATAGATGGGAAAATAATTCCTCTGACTCGAGTGGAGGGGCTATGGTGGTGGTGGTGGTGTCTTTGGGGGTGCACACAGCAGAGAGTGAGGAGGGTGTGGATACAGAGAATGAAGATGGTGCAGAAGCGGAAGGCTGAGTGAGCCACTCAACCAACTCTGGTGCGTCCATTGACGTAATCGCACGCGCCTTCTCCAACTTACCACTTAGGCTCTGGCCTGGTGCACCTGCCCGACCCCTACCACCCCTGCGGAATGCCCTGCCTCTTACTCTGCCTGTCATTTTCGAAATGACCCTGTGACAAAGTCAAGAAGAGCAGTATTTGTGGAAGCAAGTATATCGCAGGCCTCAATCAATATTTTGTGGAAGCCGGTATATCAATCCACTCTACCAGTATTTTGTGGAAACAGGTATATAGAACTAAATAATGAGTATTTGCTAGAAGCCAGTAAATCAAACCCCTTAATCAATATTTGTGGGAAGTTGGTGTATCGCAGGCCTCAATCAATATTTTGTGGAAGCCAGTATATTAATACCCTGTATTAGTATTTTGTGGAAACAGGTATATAGAACCCAATAATGAGCATTTGCTGGAAGCTGGTAAATCAAACCCCTTAATCAATATTTGGTGGAAGCTGGTGTATTGCAGGCCTCAATCTATATTTGGTGGAAACTGGTGTATCACACCCCTCAATCAATATTTTGTGTAAGCAGGTACATTGCTCCCTTTAATCAGTTTTTTGGCTGGCACCAGGTATATCAGACCACTTGCAATTAGTTATTCCAATAGCATTTGTCCCTCTATATAGCTACGGTATCTCAGCAGAACCGCACACAACTGCTGCACAATACGAATGCACTATAATTTACTTTCTATGTTAGAAGGTATATTATAGGTATATCACACGCCTCATTCAGATTTTATTTTGGGGGGCAACAGGTATATAACACCAGTTGCAATTAGTTATTCCAATAGCGTTTGTCCATCTATCTAGCTGTGATATCTCAGCAGAACCTCACACAACTGCTGCACAATACAAATGCACTATAATATACTTTCTATGTTAGAAGGTATATTATAGGTATATCAAACCCCTCAATCAGTTTTTTTGGGGGGGGCAAACAGGTATATCACACCAGTTGCAATTAGTTATTCCAATAGCATTTGTCCCTCTATCTAGCTGCAGTATCGCAGCAGAACCGCACACAACTGCTGCACAATGCAAATGCACTATAATGTACTTTCTATGTTAGAAAGTATATTATAAGTATTTCACAATCACACCCCTCAGTAAGTTACACCTATCGATAACACACCTATACCAGTACTTAAAAGGACTTTTGTGGCCCTATTAGCTAGGGTTTGGTGTCCCTAACAGCCTGTCCCTGCTCCACACAGCAACCTCTCCGTACAATGGCAAAAAACAGAATGCAAAATGGCTGCCAGATCGGGTTAATTTATAGGGTAGGGGGTGTGTCCATGTGTGTGAAACGTCTCAATTGGCTGTCCTGTCCCACCTGATCAATGTGTCATGGGTCAAAGTTCTTTACAATGCTAAGAATATGGCACTGGCGGACATCGCCATATGTTCGCTTGTTCTGAGAACCGCAAACGAGCAAAGTTTGCCGCGAAACGACCGCAAGGCTATCTCTAGTACTGACACCTTGATTGGAGTCCATTTGTGCTAAATCCAGTAGATTCAATAAGATTTGGAAAGACACCACCTGTCTATATAAGGTCTCACAGCTGACAATGTATATCAGAGCAAAAACCAAGCCATGAGGAGGAAAGAACTGCCTGTACAGCTCATAGACAAGAATGTGTGAAGGAACAGATCTGGAGAAGGGTGCAAAAAATTTCTGCTGCACTGAAAGCTCCCAAGTAAGAGAGGTAACCCAAAATCCAATGATCACTTTGGCTGAGTGCTAAAGATCCTATATACAGATAGGAGAAACTTACAGAAGGTCAACCATTACTTCAATATTCCACCAATCTGGCCTTTAATGCCTAGTGACCAGAAAGAAGCCTCTCCTTCGTAAAAGACGCATGATAGACCACCTGGAGTTTGCACAACAGCACCTAAATGACTCTCAAACTATGATTATTCCAAAATCAATCTTTTTGGCCTAATCATGTGCTCATGACCTCAGAATGGGCCAACGGTTAACCTTCCAACAAGACAATGATCCTAAGCACACAGCCAAAAAAACACAGCAGTGGCTTAGGTACAACACTGTGAATGTCCTTGTGTGGCCCAGCAAGAACTTTGACTTGAACCCAGTGGAACATCTTTGGAGAAACCTGAAAATGGCTGTCCACCATCTAACCAGACAGAATTTGAGAGGATCTACAGAAAATAATGACAGAAAACTCCTAAATCCAGGTGTGCAGACCTTCTGGAATCATACCCAAGATGAATGTAGGCTATAACCGCTGCCAAAGGTGCCTAAATACTAATTATAGGATCTGAATACTTATGTCAGGTTGAGATTTAATTTTTTTCTTTTTCAATAAATTGGCAGATCTATCTATCTAGTTATTGCATACAGTATTTATGTGTTTATCTACCTGGACCCTTTTTTTCATCTATCATGCAGGACTCACAATTTATGCATTAACTATTTATACACATCTCCTGAAGTGCAGCAAAAATTGTGTAGTACCGTGTTAGCCAGGAAACTATTGATGTAAGATTTCATTTGTAATCTTGACTTAAGAAGGAGCCTTGTGCTTTGAAAGCTTGCAATATTACATTTTCTGGTTAGCCAATAAAAGCATGACTCCTATAATAGTTTTGTATTCATTAACACAAAAGTATTCTACACACATACACATCTCCTGAATAGGCTCTAGGTGGACAAAAAATAGTTACCACACCTCATAGCCTGGTAAATCAACAGTAGCCATGTTTCATTTTTATTTTTGTTACACTGGTGCCATCTTCTGGTAATTTATCATATATCACCCATGCATTTAAACTATTGAACCCAAGGTGAGTTCTATTAAGTTTAAGCAGTCTGTCCAAACCAATATTTGTGACTAACAACATTTAAACACATTCAAACAATTCATAATTAATTAAAAACCCTTTTGTCTAGACAAAGCTCAGAAAAATTAGAGCACTCACAGTACCATCAGTTTAGGAATCTGAGGATTAATTAGGCGATATGCAAACACACTTATGGACTAGGACTATGGACTAAGTGGTTCCCATATTAGCACATCTTATTTTATGTTGTATAACTCCTGATTGGAGGTAAGTGAAGTTTGGAAAAAATTGATTTGGACGATTTGCCGAAGTTATTCAAGAAATTTGATTAGTTCTGAATTAATTTGTCACTAATCACAATAAATCTGGTATACCCAGGCCACTATGCATCCCATATGACAGAGTGGGGACAGTGTCAGCAGCAACAGCAGTGAAAGTAACCGTGACAAAAGTGGCCCCATGACAGAGTGGAGAGAGGGGGGCAGCAGCAGTAAGATTGTGTGTTAACATTATTGTTTATGTTTCCGCCCTTCTGATCCGTCAGAAAAACATAAAACAACAAGCAATCCTGTATTTTGAGAATCCAAAAAGCCTCTTTCAGATGGTCAGTATTTTGTCAGTGTTTTGCATTAGTATTTGATCAGTAATTGTTAGCCAAACACAGGAGTGGGTCCAAAACAGAGATAAAATGTAATGGAATTATTTGCGTCTCATTTGTGTTTTGGATAGAGTTGAGCGGACACCTGGATGTTCGGGTTCAGCCGAACTTCACAAAAAAGTTTGAGTTTGGGACCCGAACATGACCCCGAACTTGACCCCGAACTTGACCCCATTGAAGTCAATGGGGACCCGAACTTTTGAGCACTAAAATGGCTGTAAAAATGTCATAGAAAGGGCTAGAGGGCTGCAAATGGCATCAAAATGTGGTTAAGAGCATGACAATGCTTAAATAACATAAAATATGTAAAAATAAAAAATAATAATCTTGATCTAGGAGGGCGAGGTCCATATGGAGTAGGAGATTGAGGAGGCAGTGGATGTGGTGGTGTAGGTGGAAGCGGCAGTGGAGGAGGAGGAGGTAGCCTACACTGCTTTTTGGTTTTAAATTTATTTATGTTTTTTTAAATTAGGGTACACCCCAACACAATAAAAATATAACCTGTGATAACCCCCTCCAGTCGTGCTAAACACATGTTCAGACAATACACTGGCTGCAGGGCAGGCCAGCACCTCTAAGGCATAAAGGGCAAGCTCAGGCCATGTGCCCAATTTGGAGACCCAGAAATTGCAGTGGCAGACCCATCAGTCAGTTTGTGTAGGCGTGTGCAAACATACTGCCCCACCATGTTGCACGTCCCCGTGATGTTCACGATCCAATTGGATATCTGCTCTATCAACTTTCGATGTTCTTTTCTGGGCCTACCATGTTGATCACAGTAAACGGCGAATCAGGGTTCCACGCCGGAGAGGGAGCATGAGAAAGAGAGACCACATCCAAGGGAGATCAATGGATGAAATTTAATTGTGATTGAGCGGAAATGTGGGAGAAGCTATTAAAACAGAATAATTGAAGGAAAGGAGGGGGCGCGCGGCAATTATCCACTCCCGACTCGGGTAGGTAGTGACGATAAATAACGATACAGGACTCTTAAGATGCCCTGTTATTGGAATGATTAATAAAAAATTATTGGGAATGTCACTGGGGTATTTTGCATTTGGAAACGTTAGGCAGGAGAGCCCTGCTGCCGCTTTGTTGACTCTAGATAACTTCTGCCTGATCACACGTCCCCGTGACGTCCATGATCCATTTGGATATCTTGTCTATTGACTTTCGATGTTCTTTTCTGAGCCTACCATGTTGATCACGGTTATCGACGAATCAGGGTTCCACGCCGGAGAGGGAGCGTGAGAAAGGGAGAGCTCATCCAAGGGAGGTCAAAGGCTGCAATAGGATGAAGCGGAAATGTGGGACAAGTTATTAAAGCAGAAGGATCAAATGAAAGGGCCAATTAAAGATGAATTTTAGAAATTTTAATCCCTGTAACCTATGCAGAGCAGGGGTTTTTCATCACCAGAAATGGGTTAATGTCACCCACCAATGGAACAGATTATTTTTAAAAATTTTGGTCCCTGTCACCTAAGCAGAGCAGGGGTTTATTCATGGCAAAAATTGTAAAATGTCAACCCAAGAATGTAACAGAAAAATTTGTGAAATGTATTAACCTGTCTACTAGGTAGAGCAGGGGTCTATCACAGCCAAAAATTGTTGAATGTCACCTGAAAATGTAACAGAAAAATTAGTAAAATTTTATTAAGCTGTCAACTAGGTAGAGCAGGGGTATATCACACCCAAAAATTTGTGAATTTCACACGAAAATTTAAAATACAAATTAGTGAAATGACATAAAATAAAATACGTACAAATATGAGGTGGAGGTCCATATGGAATAGGATTTTGAGGAGGCGGTAGACGTAGCAGTGTAGGTGGAAGCAGCAGTGGGGGAAGACGAGGTAGCCAACAATGTTTTATGGTTTAAATTTTTTCTATATTTTTTTATTAGGGTAAACTCCAAAATAGTGTGAAATATCCAAAATACAAGAATGAGCAACTGCGCTGTAGTATAACAATGGCTGCTTAAGGCCGGTATACATGTCTATTCTGCACAAGGTAAGGACAAGTCCTGTGGGATCCAAGCCTGGTTCTTTTTAATGAAGGTGAGCTTGTCCACATTGGCTGTGGACAGGCGGCTGCGCTTGTCTGTAATAACGCCCCGTGCCATGCTAAAATACGTTCAGATAATACACTGGCTGCAGGGCAAGCCAGCACCTTCAAGGTGTAAAGGGCATGCTCAGGCCATGTGCCCAATTTGGAGACCCAAAAGTTAAAGGGGGCAGAACCATCATTCAGTACGTGTAGGCATGTGCACACATACTGCTCCACCATGTTGGTGAAATGCTGCCTCCTGCTAAGACGTTCCATATCAGCTGGTGGTGCTGGTTGTTGTGGCGTGCTGACAAAGCTTTTCCACATTTCAGCCATGCTAACCCTGCCTTCTGAGGTGCTGGCGGTGCCCCAGCTGCGATGGCGACCTCTTCCTCGTCCTCTGCCTTCGCCTTGTGCTTCCACTGTGCCCCCGCTGTCAGGTGGGAATGCCACCAGCAGCGCGTCTACCAGCATGCGCTTGTACTCGCTCATCTTACGATCATGCTCCAGTGAGGGAATTAAGGACGGTAAGTTGTCTTTGTAATGGGGATCCAGCAGCGTGGCCACCCAGTAATCAGCACAAGTTAAAATGTGGGCAACTCAGCGGTCGTTGCGAAGACACTGCAGCATGTAATCGCTCATGTGTGCCAGGCTGCCCAGAGACAATAAAAAGCTGTCCTCTGTGGGAGGTGTATCGTCTGTGTCCTCTCTATCCCCCCATCCATGCACCAGTGATGGCCATAAGCTGGTCTGGGTGCCACTCTGCTGTGAACATGGTTCCTCCTCCTCCATCTCCTCCTCCTCATCCTCCAGAACTGTGCCCTGGCTGGACAATTGTGTACGTACCTTGGGTTTGTGGGTGCAGGAACCCACCCTCGGAGCCACTTGGGAATGACTGGCCGGAAACCCTACGAAATGATCCCTCTTCCTCCTCCTCCTGTGCCACATCCTCTTCGATCATCGCAAGGAGCATTTTTTCAAATTGGCATAGAAGTGGAATAGTAATGCTGAGAACGGCGTTATCGGCACTGGCCATGTTGGTGGAGTGCTCGAAACAGCGCAACAAGGAACACAGGTCTCGCATGGAGGCCCAGTCATTGGTGGTGAAGTGGTGCTGTTCCGCCAAGCGACTCACCCGTGCGTGCTGCAGCTGAAACTCCACTATCGCCTGCTGCTGCTCGCACAGTCTTGCCAGCATGTGCAAGGTGTAGTTCCACCTTGTGGACACGTCGCTTATGAGGCGGCGAGCGGCAAGGCCAAAATTACGCTGCAGCACTGACAGGCGAGCAGCAGCAAGGTGAGAACGCCGAAAGCGCGCACAGATGGCACTTTATGCAGCAGCTCGGACATAGGGTAATTTTTAAGGAATCTTTGCACCAACAAATTCAGCAAATACGCCAGGCAAGGGATGTGCGTCAAACCGGCTAGTCCTAGAGCTGCTACGAGATTTCGCCCATAATCACACACCACCAGGCTGGGCTTGAGGCTCACTGACACCAACCACTCATCGATCTGTTGTTCAAGGCCCGTCCACAGCTCCTGCACTGTGTGGGGTTTGTCCCCCAAACAGATAAGTTTTAAAACTGCCTGCTGTCGTTTACCCCTAGCTATGCGGAAGTTGGTGGTGAAGGTGTTACGCTGATTGGATGAGGAGCCAGTAGAGGATGAGAAAGCGGAGTAGGAGGAGGAAGCAACAGGAGGCAAACTGAAGCGCCCTGCAATCCTCGGTGGGGAAAGGACATGCGCCAAACTGCTATCCGCCTCAGGCCCAGCCGCCACTGCATTTACCCAGTGTGCTGTTATGGAGATATAACGTCCCTGACCGTGCTTACTGGTCCACATATCCGTAGTGAGGTGCACCTTGCCACAGATGGCGTTGCGCAGTGCACACCTGATTTTGTCCCCCACTTGGTTGTGCAGGGAAGGGATGGCACGCCTGGAAAAGTAGTCGCGACTGGGCACGACATATTGTGGGACAGCCACCGCCATAAGGCTTTTAAAACTCTCCGTCTCCATCAGATGGAATGACAGCATTTCAAAGGCCAGTAATTTTGAAATGCTGGCATTCAGGGCCAGGGATAGCAGATGGGTAGCGGGGTACTTCCTCTTCTGCTCCAGTGTTTGGGAGATGAGAGCTGAACGCTTCCGTGGGACATTGTGAAGATGCTTGGTGACCCAGATGGTGGTGTTGCTGGCAGATCCTCTGTTTGCGGGGTGGCAGGTGCCACTGTCACTCCAGAGGTGGATGAAGAGGCTGAGACTGCAGCAGAAGAGGAAGCAGGAGGAGCCAGAGACCTTTCTTGGTTTTTGAGGTGTCTACTCCACTGAAGCTCGTGCTTTGCACTTAGATGCCTGGTCATGCAGGTTGTGCTCAGGTTGAGAACGTTTATGCCTCGCTTCAGGCTCTGATTGCACAGCGTGCAAACCACTCGTGTCTTATTGTCAGCACATTGTTTGAAGAACTGTCATGCCAGGGAACTCCTTGGAGCTGGCTTTGGTGTGGTCAGTCCCTTGCTGCGGTGGGTAGTAGCAGGCGTACTGTCTAGGGGACTTCCGCTTCGCTTTTGCACCCTGCTCCCTCTTCTGCTGTGCTGGTGGCTCTGTGCGACCACCGCCTCTTCATCCGAACTACACAGGTCACTCGCATGACCTTGATTCCATGTGGGGTCGAGGACCTCATTGTCCTCCATATCATCTTACACCTAGTCTTCACCCCTGCATACTTTGGAAAGCCCCAGCAGTTGGCACCTGTGTTTCGTCATCATCTAAGACGTGCTGGGATGGTCCTCCCATGTACTCATCTTGAAACATAAGTGGTTGGGCATCGGTGCACTCAATCTCTTCCACTTCTGGGGCAGGGCTAGGTGGATGGCGCTGGGAATCCCTGCTAACAGAGTCATCAAAAAGCAGAAGAGACTGCTGCATGACTTTGGGCTCAGACTGCTTGGCTGATTTGCAAGGGGGTGAGGTGAAAGACTGATGGACATCGGCTGCAAGTGCCAATTCTGATCTTTCTGCAGGAGACTGGGTGGAAGACAATGTGAAGGAACTGGTGAGACTGTCAGCAACCCAATCTACTATCGCCTGTACTTGTTCTGGCCTCACTATTCGTAGAGCTGCATTTGGCCCGACCAAATACCGCTGAATGTTCTGTCGCCTACTTGCACCTGGGGAAGGTGTTTCACTTGTGCGTGTAGCTGGCACAGATTGACCACATCCTTTCCCTGCAACAGGAGCTCCTCCAGCAGCACCACAAACGGGGCCACGTCCCTTATTTGACCCTCTCCTCATATTTCTCAAATTTAGGATCTAGCCCAAAATGGGTGTTTTTTAAATAACAGAATAGAACAACAGTATCTAACGCGTGTATCTCTCAATAACAGATGCAGCAAAGGCTGCAAAATTAAGATTTTTGCCCTAAATGGGTGTTTTTTTAAAACCAGAATAGCACAGCAGTATCTAAAGGGTGTATCTCACACGTACAGATACAGATAAGGCCACAAATTAATATTTTTTGCCAAAATTGGTGTTTATTTAATACCAGAGTAGCACAGCAGTATGCAAAGAGTGTATCTCACAATGACATATGCAGCAAAGGCTGCAAAATTATTAGTTTTGCCCTAAATAGGTGTTTTGTTAATAGCAGAATAGAACAGCAGTATCTAAAGGGTGTATCTTACAATGACATGCAGCAAAGGCTGCAAAATTAAGTTTTTTGCCCTTAATGGGTGTTTTTTTAATAGCAGAATAGAACAACAGTATCTAAAGGGTGTATCTCAAACGTACAGATGAAGACAAGGCTGCAAAATTAAGATTTTTGCCCCAAATGGGTGTTTTTTTTAATACCAGAATAGCACAGCAGTATCTAAAGCGTGTATCTCACACTGACAGATTCAGAAAAGACCGCAAATTAAGTATTTTGCCCTAAATGGGTGTTTTTTTAAAACCCAGAAATATAGCTGTATTTCTAGCTTAAATTGCACACTGACTAATGCGGCAGAGGCCCCAGATGGAGGATATTGGCAAAAATTTGTGTTTTTTCAAAGCCAGAAAATTATGAAATTATTTCAAGCTTGTTTTTAACAATCACAGATGTAGCAAAGGCTGCAATATTAAGTATTTTGCCCTAAATGGATGTTTTTTGAATAACAGAATATGACTTCAGTATATAACGCTTGAATTTCACACGCACAGATGCAGCAAGGGCTGTAAAATTGTGTATTTTGCCCAAAAAGGTTGTTTTTCAAAACCCAGAAAATGATAGCTGCATTTCTAGCTTAAATTGCACACTGACTAATAAGGCAGAGGCCCAAACAGATTATTGCCAAAAATGGGTGTTTGTAACGGTGTTCCGAAGGTGCACTCGGTTCCCCATTAGCCGCAGACCTGCTGCTTAGCTTCGGGAGCGAGGATCTGTGTTTGACCTCGTTCCCAGGGTGGCTTTATAGCTGGGTGGCTCCCTGCTCCTAAGTCTGCCTTGAGCGCCGAGCTGATCACTCGGTGCTCGACTGGTTGGTCTGACGGTCATGTGACGCTGGCCACGTCACATGACCCTCACTCCCTACTATAAATACAGGCAGCCTACTGGCCACGGGTTGCCTGTTAATTTAGGTTCCACCTGTGGTTTTGTTTTTCCTGGCGTACTTACTTCCTGCTGAATTCCTGACGATCCTCTGCCTGCTCCTTGTGTACTTTGCTGCTCTCCTGGTATTCTGACCCCGGCCTCCTCCTGACGATTCTCTGCTGACTCCTTTGGTACTACACGACTCTCCTAATATTTATGACCCCGGCTTCTCCTGACAATCCTCTGCTTGCTCCATTTGTACTTCGTAGCTTTCCTGGTATTGACTCGGTCCGTTCACGTTCTGTTGTTTGTCTGTCTGTCATCCCTGCACTTAGTCCAAGCTAGGGATTGCCGTCCAGTTGTCCCCTGTCATTAGGACTCGCGAGGCAAGTAGGCAGGGCTAGGGGTAAGGGTGGAGCGCAGTGGTCACTTCCGTCCCCCTGTGTGTGTGTGTGTACGTGACCGTTACAGTGTTTTTTAAATGCCAGATAATTATTGAAGTATTTCAATCTTGTTTTAACAATAACAGATGCAGAAAAGTCTGCAATAATAAGTACTTTGCCCAAAATGGGTGTTTTTTTTAATAACAGAATATGACAGCAGTATATAACGCTTGAATTTCACACTGACAAATGCAGACAAGGCCGCAAATTAAGTCTTTTGGCAAAAATGGGTGTTTTTTTACTAACAGAATATGACAGCAGTATATAATGTTTAAATTTCACACATACAGATGCAGCAAAGGCTGTAAAATTGAGTATTATGCCCAAAAAGGGTGTTTTTTTTAATCCCAGAAAATTATAGCTGTATTTCTAGCTTAAATTGCACACTGACTAATGCGGCAAGGGCCCCAGATGGAGGGTATTGACAAAAATTGGTGTTTTTTCAAAGCCAGAAAATTATTGAATTATTTCAAGCTTGTTTTTAACAATCACAGATGCAGCAAAGGCAGCAATTTTAAGTATTTTGCCCTAAATGGGTGTTTTTTGAATAACAGAATATGACAGCAGTATATAACACTTGAATTTCACACGCACAGATGCAGCAAGGGCTGCAAAATTGTGTATTTTGCCCAAAAAGGTTGTTTTTCAAAACCCAGAAAATTATAGCTGTATTTCTAGCTTAAATTGCAAACTGACTAATGCGGCAGAGGCCCAAGACGAAAGTTATTGCCAAAAATGGGTGTTTTTTAAAAGCCAGAAAATTATTGAAGTATTTCAATCTTGTTTTAACAATAACAGATGCAGCAAAGGCTTCAATATTACGTACTTTGCCCAAAATAGGTGATTTTTTAAATAACAGATTATAACAGCAGTATATAACGCTTGAATTTCACACTGACAGATGCAGACAAGGCGACAAATTAAGTATTTTGGCCAAAATGGGTGTTTTTTTACTAACAGAATATGACAGCAGTATATAATGCTTGAATTTCACACGTAGAGATGCAGCAAGGGCTGTAAAATTTAGTATTTTGCCCAAAAGGGGTGTTTTTTTAATCCCAGAAAATTATAGCTGTATTTCTAGCTTAAGTTGCACACTGACTAATGCGGCAGAGGCCCCAGATGGAGGGTATTTCCAAAAATGGGTGTTTTTTCAAAGCCATAAAATTATTGAAGTATTTCAAGCTTAAATTGCACACTGACTAATGCTGCAAAGGCACCAAATGTAGGATATTGCCAAAAATGAGTGTTTTTTTAACCCAGATTATTATTGCAGTATTTCAAGCTTGGATTTCAATGTCACAAAAGCACATATGCAGTGCTGGTGCACTGAGCTTGCATAAAATGGCGACCACCCACCTAACTAACAGACGGATAAAAGTTCTTTTTCTCTGTCACTGGGCTCAGGGCAGGGTAAAAAGATTGTGCACTGCACCCACACAACTAAATCTATGTAGATCGCTGAGTTCAATTGCAGTTCTGATTAAAGTTTCTTTTCTCATCTCTCCCTCACAGCAGCAGCTTCCTATCCCTACACTAAGCACAGCAGTGTGACGTGCAGTGCTACGTGACTCCAGCTTATATAGAGGCTGGGTCACATGATGCACTGGCCAATCACAGCCATGACATTAGTAGGCATGGCTGTGATGGCTTCTAAGGGCACAGAGTTAAAAGATTGTTGATTGGCTGCTCTGCAGCGTTTCAAAAAGCACCAATAAATCGCCAAACACCGAACCTGAACCGGAACTTTTACAGAAATGTTTGGGTTCGGGTCCAAGGTCCAAAAATCCTAAAGTTCGGTATGAACCCGAACTTTACAGTTCGGGTTCGCTCAGCCCTATTGGTGACTCAGGTGGTGGTGTTGCTGGCAGATCCTCTGTTTGGGGGGTGGCAGGTGCCACTGTCACTCCAGAGTTGGATGAAGAGGCCGAGACTGCAGCACAAGAGGAAGCTGGAGAAGCCAGAGACCTTTCTTGGTTTTTGAGGTGTCTACTCCACTGAAGCTCGTGCTTTGCACTTAGATGCCTGGTCATGCAGGTTGTGCTCAGGTTGAAAACGTTTATGCCTCGCTTCAGGCTCTGATTGCACAGCGTGCAAACCACTCGTGTCTTGTCGTCAGCACATTGTCTGAAGAACTGCCACGCCAAGGAACTCCTTGGAGCTGGCTTTGGTGTGCTCGGTCCCTTGCTGCGGTGGGCAGTAGCAGGCGTACTGTCTAGAGGATGGCCACTCTGCTTTTGCACCCTGTTCCCTCTTCTGCTGTGCTGGTGGCTCTGTGCGACCACCGCCTCTTCCTCCGAACTACATAGGTCACTCGCATAACCTTGATTCCATGTGGGGTCGAGGACCTCATCGTCCTCCACATCATCTTCCACCCAGCGTGCAAACCACTCATGTCTTGTCGTCATGTGTCTGTCTGAAGAACTGCCACGCCAGGGAACTCCTTGGAGATGGCTTTGGTGTGCTCGGAACATTTGCTGCGTTGGGTAGTAGCAGGCGTACTGTCTAGGGGACGGCCATTCCGCTTTTGCACCCTGCTCACTCTTCTGCTGTGCTGGTGGCTCTGTGCAACCACCGCCTCTTCCTCCGAACTACACAGGTCACTCGTCTGACCCTGATTCTATGTGGGGTATGAGCACTTCATCGTCCTCCACATCATCTTCCACCCAGTCTTCACCCCTGCCCTCCTTCTAGGTCTGCACACTATAAAAAGCCACAGCAGTTGGCACCTTTGTTTTGTCATCATCCGAGACGTGCTGCGGTGGTCCTCCCATGTACTCATCCTGAAACATAAGTGGTTGGGCATCGGTGCACTCAATCTCTTCCACTTCTGGGGCAGGGCTATGTGGATGGCCCTTAACCCTGCTAGCAGAGTCATCAAAAATCATAAGAGACTGCTGCATGACTTGGGGCTCAGACTGCTTGGCTGATTTGCAAGAGGGTGAGGAGAAAGACTGATGGACATCAGCTGCAGGTGACAACTCTGATCTTTCTGCAGGAGACTGGGTGGGAGACAATGTGAAGGTACTGGAGGCACTGTCAGCAACCCAATCTACTATCGCCTATACTTGTTCTGGCCTCACCATTCGTAGAGCCGCATTAGGCCCGACCAAATAATGCTGAAGGTTCTATCGCCTACTCTCACCTGAAGAAGGTGTTTCACTTGTGCGTGTAGCTGGCACAGATCGACCACGTCCTCTTCCTGCAACAGGAGCTCCACCAGCAGAACCACGACCGGGGCCACGTCCCTTATTTGGCGCTCTCCTTATTCTCTGCAAATTTAGGATCTTGCCCAATATGGGTGTTTTTTTTAATAACAGAATATAACAGCAGTAACTAACACATGTATTTCACACTGACAGATGCAGAAAAGGCAGCAAATTTAGTATTTTGCCCCAAATGGGTGTTTTTTAAATAACAGAATATTATTGCAGTATTTCAAGCTTGTATTTCACACTGACAGATGCTGAAAAGGCCCCTGATGTATGGTATTGAAAAAAATGGGTGTTTTTTAAAACAGAATATTATTGAAGTATTTCAAGCTTGTATTTCTCACTGACAGATGCAGCAAAGGCCGCAAAATTAGTATTTTGCCCAAAATGGGTGTTTTTAAAATAGAAGAATATAACAGCAGTATCTAAAGCTTGTATTTCACACTGACAGATGCAGCAAATGCCGCAAATTTAGTATTTTGCCCAAAATGGGTGTTTTTTTATGACAGAATATTATTGCAGTATTTCAAGCTGTTATTTTACACTGAAAAATGCTGAAAAGGCCTCTATGTAGGGTATTGCCTAAAATTGGTGTTTTTTAAAAACACAGGATATTATTGCAGTATTTCAAGCTTGTATTTTACAGTGACAAATGTAGCAAAGGCCGAAAATTATGTATTTTGCCCAAAAATGTTTTTTTTTTTATAACAGAAAATAACAGCAGTATCTAACGCTTGTATTTCACACTGACAGATGCAGCAAATGCCGCAAATTTTGTATTTTGCACAAAATGGCTGTTTTTTTAATAACAGAATATTATAACAGTATTTTAAGCTTGTATTGCACACTAACAAATGCTAATAAGGCCCCTGATGTAGGGTATTGCCAAAAATAGATGTTTTTTAAAACCCAGAATATTATTGCAGTATTTCAAGCTTGTATTTCACTCTAACAAATGCTGCATAGACCCCAGATATAGGCTATTGCCAAAAATGGGTGTTTTTTAAAACCCAGAATATTATTGCAGTATTTCAAACTTATATTTTACACTGACAGTTGCAGAAAACAACACAGATGAAGGGTATTGCCAAAAATAGGTGGGTTTTTTTTAAAGCACAGAATATTATTGCAGTATTTCAAGCTTGTATTTCACACTGACAGATGCAGCATAGGTCACAGATGTAGGGTATTGCCAAAAATGGGTGTTTTTTAAAACCCAGAATATTATTGCAGTATTTCAAGCTTGTATTTCACTCTAACAAATGCTGCATAGACCCCAGATATAGGCTATTTCCAAAAATGGGTGTTTTTTAAAACCCAGAATATTATTGCAGTATTTCAAACTTGTATTTCACATTGACAGATGCAGCAAACGCTTCAAATTTAGTATTTTGCCCAAAATGGGTGTTTTTTTAATAACAGAATATTATTGCAGTATTTCAAGGTTGTATTTCACTCTAGCAAATGCTGCATAGGCCCCAGATATAGGCTATTGCCAAAAATGGGTGTTTTTTTAAATAACAGAATATTATATAATCAGTATTTCAAGCTTGTATTTCACACTAACAAATGCTGCATATGCCCCAGACGTAGGCTATTGCTAGAAATGGGTGTTTTTTTAAAACCCAGAATATTTTTGCACTATTTCAAGCTTGTATTTCCCACTATCAAATACTGCATAGGCCCCATATGTAGGCTATTGCCAGAAATTGGTGTTTTTTTTTTAATAATAGAATATTATTGCAGTATTTCAAGCCTGTATTTCACACTGACAGATGCAGCAAAAGGCGTAAATTTAGTATTTTGCCCAAAATGTGTGTTTTTTTAAATAACAGAATATAACAACACTATCTAACGCGCGTATTTCACACTGACAGATGTAGCAAAGGCCAGATATGTAGGCTATTGCCAAAAATGAGTGTTTTAAAACAAAAAAAAAAAGAATATTATTGCAGTATTTGAATATTGCATTTCAATCTAACAAATGCTGCATAGGCCCCAGATATAGGCTATTGCCAAAAATGGGTGTTTTTTAAAACACTGAATATTATTGCAGTATTTTAAACTTGTATTTCACACTGACAGATGCAGCAAACGCCACAAATTTAGTATTTTGCCCCAATTTTTTTATATTTTTTATAAAAGAATATTATTGCAGTATTTCAAGCTTGTATTTCACACTGACAGATGCAGCAGAGGCAACAGATGTAGGGTATTGCCAAAATGGGTGTTTTTTTAAAGCACAGAATATTATTGCAGTATTTCAAGCTTGTATTTCATACTCAAAGATGCAGCAAAAGGCGTAAATTAAGTATTTTGCCCAAAATTGGTGTTTTTTTAAATAACAGAATATAACAGCACTATCTAACTCGTGTATTTCACACTGACAGATGTAGCAAAGGCCCCAGATGTAGGCTATTGCCAAAAATGGGTGTTTTTTTTTTAAACCCAGAATATTATTTCAGTATTTTAAGCTTGCATTTCACTTTAACAAATGCTGCATAGGCCCTAGATATAGACTATTGCCAAAAATGGGTGTTTTTTAAAACACAGAATATTATTGCAGAATTTCAAACTTATATTTCACACTGACAGATGCAGCAAACGCCGCAAATTTAGTATTTTGCCCAAAATTGGTGTTTTTTTAATAACAGAATACTATTGCAGTATTTCAAGCTTGTATTTCACACTGACAGATGTAGCATATGCCACAGATGTAGGCTATCGCCAGAAATGGGTGTTTTTTTAATAACAGAATATTATTTCAGTATTTCAAGCTTGTTTTTCCCACTGGCAGAGGCTGAAAAGGGCCCTGATATAGGGAATTGCCAAAATGGGTGTTTTTTTTAATAACAGAATATTATTGCAGTATTTCAAGCTTGTATTTCACACTGACAGATGCAGCAAAAGGCGTAAATTAAGTATTTTGCCTAAAATGTGTGTTTTTTTAAATAACAGAATATAACAGCACTATCTAACGCGTGTATTTCACACTGACAGATGTAGCAAAGGCCACAGATGTAGGCTATTGCCAAAAATGGGTGTTTTTTTTTTAAAACCCAGAATATTATTTCAGTATTTTAAGCTTGTATTTCACTCTAGCAAATGCTGCATAGGCCCCAGATATAGACTATTGCCAAAAATGGGTGTTTTTTAAAACACTGAATATTATTGCAGTATTTCAAACTTGTATTTCACACTGACAGATGCAGCAAACGCCACATATTTAGTATTTTGCCCCAAATTTTTTATTTTTTTTATAAAAGAATATTATTGCAGTATTTCAAGCTTGTATTTCACACTGACAGATGCAGCAGAGGCCACAGATGTAGGGTATTGCCAAAATGGGTGTTTTTTTAAAGCACAGAATATTATTGCAGTATTTCAAGCTTGTATTTCATACTCAAAGATGCAGCAAAAGGCGTAAATTAAGTATTTTGCCCAAAATTGGTGTTTTTTTAAATAACAGAATATAACAGCACTATCTAACTCGTGTATTTCACACTGACAGATGTAGCAAAGGCCCCAGATGTAGGCTATTGCCAAAAATGGGTGTTTTTTTTTAAACCCAGAATATTATTTCAGTATTTTAAGATTGCATTTCACTTTAACAAATGCTGCATAGGCCCTAGATATAGACTATTGCCAAAAATGGGTGTTTTTTAAAACACAGAATATTATTGCAGAATTTCAAACTTATATTTCACACTGACAGATGCAGCAAACGCCGCAAATTTAGTATTTTGCCCAAAATTGGTGTTTTTTTAATAACAGAATATTATTGCAGTATTTCAATCTTGTATTTCACACTGACAGATGTAGCATATGCCACAGATGTAGGCTATCCCCAGAAATGGGTGGTTTTTTTTAATAACAGAATATTATTTCAGTATTTCAAGCTTGTTTTTCCCACTGGCAGAGGCTGAAAAGGCCCCTGATGTAGGGAATTGCCAAAATGGGTGTTTTTTTAATAACAGAATATTATTGCAGTATTTTAAGCTTGCATTTCACTTTAACAAATGCTGCATAGGCCCTAGATATAGACTATTGCCAAAAATGGGTGTTTTTTAAAACACTGAATATTATTGCAGTATTTCAAACTTGTATTTCACACTGACAGATGCAGCAAACGCCACAAATTTAGTATTTTGCCCCAATTTTTTTATTTTTTTTATAAAAGAATATTATTGCAGTATTTCAAGCTTGTATTTCGCACTGACAGATGCAGCAGAGGCCACAGATGTAGGGTATTGCCAAAATGGGTGTTTTTTTTAAAGCACAGAATATTATTGCAGTATTTCAAGCTTGTATTTCATACTCAACGATGCAGCAAAAGGCGTAAATTAAGTATTTTGCCCAAAATTGGTGTTTTTTTAAATAACAGAATATAACAGCACTATCTAACTCGTGTATTTCACACTGACAGATGTAGCAAAGGCCCCAGATGTAGGCTATTGCCAAAAATGGGTGTTTTTTTTTAAACCCAGAATATTATTTCAGTATTTTATGCTTGCATTTCACTTTAACAAATGCTGCATAGGCCCTAGATATAGACTATTGCCAAAAATGGGTGTTTTTTAACCACCTCCGGACCGCCTAACGCAGGATCGCGTTCCGGAGGTGGCAGCCCTGCGCACAGTCACGCATATATGCGTCATCTCGCGAGACTTCCTGTGAACGCGCGCACACAGGCGCGCGCGCTCACAGGAACGGAAGGTAAGAGAGTTGATCTCCAGCCTGCCAGCGGCGATCGTTCGCTGGCAGGCTGGAGATGTGTTTTTTTTAACCCCTAACAGGTATATTAGACGCTGTTTTGATAACAGCGTCTAATATACCTGCTACCTGGTCCTCTGGTGGTCCCCTTTGTTTGGATCTACCACCAGAGGACACAGGTAGCTCAGTAAAGTAGCACCAAGCACCACTACACTACACTACACCCACCCCCGTCACTTATTAACCCCTTATTAGCCCCTGATCACCCCTAATCACCCCTGATCACCCCATATAGACTCCCTGATCACCCCCCTGTCATTGATTACCCCCCTGTCATTGATCAACCCCCTGTAAAGCTCCATTCAGACGTCCGCATGATTTTTACGGATCCACTGATAGATAGATCGGATCTGCAAAACGCATCCGGACGTCTGAATGAAGCCTTACAGGGGCGTGATCAATGACTGTGGTGATCACCCCATATAGACTCCCTGATCACCCCCCTGTCATTGATTACCCCCCTGTAAAGCTCCATTCAGACGTCCGCATGATTTTTACGGATCCACTGATAGATGGATCGGATCCGCAAAACGCATCCGGACGTCTGAATGAAGCCTTACAGGGGCATGATCAATGACTGTGGTGATCACCCCATATAGACTCCCTGATCACCCCCCTGTAAAGCTCCATTCAGATGTCCGCATGATTTTTACGGATGCACTGATACATGGATCGGATCCGCAAAACGCATCCGGTCGTCTGAATGAAGCCTTACAGGGGCATGATCAATGACTGTGGTGATCACCCCCCTGTCATTGATTACCCCCCTGTAAAGCTCCATTCAGATGTCCGCATGATTTTTACGGATGCACTGATAGATGGATCGGATCCGCAAAACGCATCCGGACGTCTGAATGAAGCCTTACAGGGGCATGATCAATGACTGTGGTGATCACCCCATATAGACTCCCTGATCACCCCCCTGTCATTGATTACCCCCCTGTCATTGATTACCCCCCTGTAAAGCTCCATTCAGACGTCCGCATGATTTTTACGGATGCACTGATAGATGGATCGGATCCGCAAAACGCATCCGGACGTCTGAATGAAGCCTTACAGGGGCGTGATCAATGACTGTGGTGATCACCCCATATAGACTCCCTGATCACCCCCCTGTCATTGATTACCCCCCTGTAAAGCTCCATTCAGACGTCCGCATGATTTTTACGGATGCACTGATAGATGGATCGGATCCGCAAAACGCATCCGGACGTCTGAATGAAGCCTTACAGGGGCATGATCAATGACTGTGGTGATCACCCCATATAGACTCCCTGATCACCCCCCTGTCATTGATCACCCCCCTGTCATTGATTACCCCCCTGTAAAGCTCCATTCAGATGTCCGCATGATTTTTACGGATGCACTGATAGATGGATCGGATCCGCAAAACGCATCCGGACGTCTGAATGAAGCCTTACACGGGCGTGATCAATGACTGTGGTTATCACCCCATATAGACTCCCTGATCACCCCCCTGTCATTGATCACCCCCCTGTCATTGATCAACCCCCTGTCATTGATCAACCCCCCTGTCATTGATCAACCCCCCTGTCATTGATCACCCCCCTGTCATTGATCACCCCCCTGTCATTGATCACCCCTCTGTAAGGCTCCATTCAGATATTTTTTTGGCCCAAGTTAGCGGAATTTTTTTTTTTCTTTCTTACAAAGTCTCATATTCCACTAACTTGTGTCAAAAAATAAAATCTCACATGAACTCACCATACCCCTCACGGAATCCAAATGCGTAAAATTTTTTAGACATTTATATTCCAGACTTCTTCTCACGCTTTAGGGCCCCTAGAATGCCAGGGCAGTATAAATACCCCACATGTGACCCCATTTCGGAAAGAAGACACCCCCAGGTATTCCGTGAGGGGCATATTGAGTCCATGAAAGATTGAAATTTTTGTCCCAAGTTAGCGGAACGGGAGACTTTGTGAGAAAAAAATTAAAAATATCAATTTCCGCTAACTTGTGCCAAAAAAAAAAAATTTCTATGAACTCGCCATGCCCCTCATTGAATACCTTGGGGTGTCTTCTTTCCAAAATGGGGTCACATGTGGGGTATTTATACTGCCCTGGCATTCTAGGGGCCCCAAAGCGTGAGAAGAAGTCTGGTATCCAAAT
Organism: Bufo bufo; assembly: GCF_905171765.1. Lineage (NCBI taxonomy): Eukaryota > Metazoa > Chordata > Amphibia > Anura > Bufonidae > Bufo > Bufo bufo. The sequence goes on from NC_053391.1 coordinate 230,002,640, forward strand.
GTCTAAAAATGCCCTCCTAAAAGGAATTTGGGCACCTTTGCGCATCTAGGCTGCAAAAAAGTGTCACACATCTGGTATCGCCGTACTCAGGAGAAGTTGGGGAATGTGTTTTGGGGTGTCATTTTACATATACCCATGCTGGGTGAGAGAAATATCTTGGTCAAATGCCAACTTTGTATAAAAAAATGGGAAAAGTTGTCTTTTGCCAAGATATTTCTCTCACCCAGCATGGGTATATGTAAAATGACACCCCAAAACACATTCCCCAACTTCTCCTGAATACGGAGATACCACATGTGTGACACTTTTTTGCAGCCTAGGTGGGCAAAGGGGCCCATATTCCAAAGAGCACCTTTAGGATTTCACAGGTCATTTACCTACTTACCACACATTAGGGCCCCTGGAAAATGCCAGGGCAGTATAACTACCCCACAAGTGACCCCATTTTGGAAAGAAGACACCCCAAGGTATTCCGTGAGGGGCATGGCGAGTTCCTAGAATTTTTTATTTTTTGTCACAAGTTAGTGGAAAATGCTTATTTTTTTTTTTTTTTTTCATACAAAGTCTCATATTCCACTAACTTGTGACAAAAAATAAAAAGTTCCATGAACTCACTATGCCCATCAGCGAATACCTTGGGGTCTCTTCTTTCCAAAATGGGGTCACTTGTGGGGTAGTTATACTGCCCTGGCATTCTAGGGGCCCAAATGTGTGGTAAGGAGTTTGAAATCAAATTCTGTAAAAAATGACCTGTGAAATCCGAAAGGTGCTCTTTTGAATATGGGCCCCTTTGCCCACCTAGGCTGCAAAAAAGTGTCACACATCTGGTATCTCCGTAATCGGGAGAAGTTGGGGAATGTGTTTTGGGGTGTCATTTTACATATACCCATGCTGGGTGAGAGAAATATCTTGGCAAAAGACAACTTTTCCCATTTTTTTATACAAAGTTGGCATTTGACCAAGATATTTATCTCACCCAGCATGGGTATATGTAAAAAGACACCCCAAAACACATTCCTCAACTTCTCCTGAATACAGAGATACCAGATGTGTGACACTTTTTTGCAGCCTAGGTGGGCAAAGGGGCCCACATTCCAAAGAGCACCTTTCGGATTTCACAGGTCATTTACCTACTTACCACACATTTGGGCCCCTAGAATGCCAGGGCAGTATAACTACCCCACAAGTGACCCCATTTTGGAAAGAAGAGACCCCAAGGTATTCGCTGATGGGCATAGTGAGTTCATGGAAGTTTTTATTTTTTGTCACAAGTTTGTGGAATATGAGACTTTGTATGAAAAAAAAAAAAAAAAAAAACATCATTTTCCACTAACTTGTGACAAAAAATAAAAAATTCTAGGAACTCGCCATGCCCCTCACGGAATACCTTGGGGTGTCTTCTTTCCAAAATGGGGTCACTTGTGGGGTAGTTATACTGCCCTGGCATTCTAGGGGCCCAAATGTGTGGTAAGGAGTTTGAAATCAAATTCAGGAAAAAATGAGGAGTGAAATCCGAAAGGTGCTCTTTGGAATATGGGCCCCTTTGCCCACCTAGGCTGCAAAAAAGTGTCACACATCTGGTATCCCCGTACTCAGGAGAAGTTGAGGAATGTGTTTTGGGGTGTCTTTTTACATATACCCATGCTGGGTGAGATAAATATCTTGGTCAAATGACAACTTTGTATAAAAAAATGGGAAAAGTTGTCTTTTGCCAAGATATTTCTCTCACCCAGCATAAGTATATATAAAATGACACCCCAAAACACATTCCCCACCTTCTCCTGAGTACGGAGATACCAGATGTGTGACACTTTTTTGCAGCCTAGGTGGGCAAAGGGGCCCATATTCCAAAGAGCACCTTTCGGATTTCACAGGTCATTTTTTACAGAATTTGATTTCAAACTCCTTACCACACATTTGGGCCCCTAGAATGCCAGGGCAGTATAACTACCCCACAAGTGACCCCATTTTGGAAAGAAGAGACCCCAAGGTATTCGCTGATGGGCATAGTGAGTTCATAGAACTTTTTATTTTTTGTCACAAGTTAGTGGAATATGAGACTTTGTAAGAAAAAAAAAAAAATAAAAATCATCATTTTCCGCTAACTTGTGACAAAAAATAAAAAGTTCTATGAACTCACTATGCCCATCAGCGAATACCTTAGGGTGTGTACTTTCAGAAATGGGGTCATTTGTGGGGTGTTTGTTCTGTCTGTGCATTGTAGAACCTCAGGAAACATGACAGGTGCTCAGAAAGTCAGAGCTGCTTCAAAAAGCGGAAATTCACATTTTTGTACCATAGTTTGTAAACGCTATAACTTTTACCCAAACCATTTTTTTTTTTTACCCAAACATTTTTTTTTTATCAAAGACATGTAGAACTATAAATTTAGAGCAAAATTTCTATATGGATGTCGTTTTTTTTTGCAAAATTTTACAACTGAAAGTGAAAAATGTCATTTTTTTGCAAAAAAATCGTTAAATTTCGATTAATAACAAAAAAAGTAAAAATGTCAGCAGCAATGAAATACCACCAAATTAAAGCTCTATTAGTGAGAAGAAAAGGAGGTAAAATTCATTTGGGTGGTAAGTTGCATGACCGAGCAATAAACGGTGAAATTAGTGTAGGTCAGAAGTGTAAAAAGTGGCCTGGTCTTTCAGGGTGTTTAAGCACTGGGGGCTGAGGTGGTTAAAACACAGAATATTATTGCAGAATTTCAAACTTATATTTCACACTGACAGATGCAGCAAACGCCGCAAATTTAGTATTTTGCCCAAAATTGGTGTTTTTTTAATAACAGAATATTATTGCAGTATTTCAAGCTTGTATTTCACACTGACAGATGTAGCATATGCCACAGATGTAGGCTATCCCCAGAAATGGGTGTTTTTTTTTAATAACAGAATATTATTTCAGTATTTCAAGCTTGTTTTTCCCACTGGCAGAGGCTGAAAAGGCCCCTGATGTAGGGAATTGCCAAAATGGGTGTTTTTTTAATAACAGAATATTATTGCAGTATTTCAAGCTTGTATTTCACACTGACAGATGCAGCAAAAGGTGTAAATTAAGTATTTTGCCCAAAATGTGTGTTTTTTTAAATAACAGAATATAACAGCACTATCTAACGCGTGTATTTCACACTGACAGATGTAGCAAAGGCCACAGATGTAGGCTATTGCCAAAAATGGGTGGTTTTTTTTAAAACCCAGAATATTATTTCAGTATTTTAAGCTTGTATTTCACTCTAGCAAATGCTGCATAGGCCCCAGATATAGACTATTGCCAAAAATTGGTGTTTTTTTAAAACACAGAATATTATTGCAGTATTTCAAACTTGTATTTCACATTGACAGATGCAGCAAACGCCGCAAATCTAGTATTTTGTCCAAAATGGGTGTTTTTTTTTAATAACAGAAAATTATTGCAGTATTTCAAGCTTGTATTTCACATTGACAGATGCAGCATAGGCCACAGATGTAGGGTATTGCCAAAAATGAGTGTTTTTTAAAAACACAGAATATTTTTGCAGTATTTCAAGCTTGTATTTCACACTAACAAATTCTGCATAGGCCCCAGACGTAGGCTATTGCCAGAAATGGGTGTTTTTTTAAAACCCAGAATATTATTGCAGTATTTCAAGCTTGTATTTCCCACTATCAAATGCTGCATAGGCCCCAGATGTAGGCTATTGCCAGAAATGGGTGTTTATTTTAATAACAGAATAATATTGCAGTATTTCAAGCTTGTATTTCCCACTGACAAATGCTGAAAAGGCCCCTGATGTAGGGTATCGCCAGAAATGGGTGTTTTTTTTAATAACAGAATATTATTGCAGTATTTTAAGCCTGTATTTCACACTGACAGATGCAGCAAAAGGCGTAAATTTAGTATTTTGCCCAAAATGTGTTTTTTTAAATAACAGAATATAACAGCACTATCTAACGCGCGTATTTCACACTGACAGATGTAGCAAAGGCCACAGATGTAGGCTATTGCCAAAAATGGGTGTTTTAAAAAAAAAAAAAAGATTATTATTGCAGTATTTGAATGTTGCATTTCGCTCTAACAAATGCTGCATAGGCCCCAGATATAGGCTATTGCCAAAAATGGGTGTTTTTTAAAACACTGAATATTATTGCAGTATTTCAATTTGTATTTCACACTGACAGATGGAGCATAGGCCACAGATGTAGGGTATTGCCAAAAATTGGTGTTTTTTAAAAAATACTGAATATTTTAGCAGTATTTCAAGCTTGTATTTCACGCTAATAAATGCTGCATAGGCTCCAGATGTAGGCTATTGCCAGAAATGGGTGTTTTTTAAAACCCAGAATATTATTGCAGTATTTCAAGCTTGTATTTCACACTGACAGATGTAGCAAACGCTGCAAATTTAGTATTTTGCCCAAAATTGGTGTTTTTTTAAATAAAAGAATATTATTACAGTATTTCAAGCTTGTATTTCACACTGACAGATGCAGCACAGGCCACAGATTTAAGGTATTGCCAAAAATGGCTGTTTTTTTTAAATACTGAATATTTTAGCAGTATTTCAAGCTTGTATTTCACACTAATAAATGCTGCATAGGCCCCAGATGTAGGCTATTGCCAGAAATTGGTGTTTTTTTAAGAACAGAATATTATTGCAGTATTTCAAGCTTGTATTTCCCACTGACAAATGCTGAAAAGGCCTTTGATGTAGGGAATTGCCAAAATGGGTGGTTTTTTTTTAAGAACAGAATATTATTGCAGTATTTCAAGCTTGTATTTCACACAGATGCAGCAAACGGCACAAATTTATTATTTTGCCCAAAATGGGTGTTTTTTTTTTTTTATAACAGAATATAACAGCATTATCTAACGCATGTATTTCACACTGACAGATATAGAAAACGCCACAGATGTAGAGTATTGCCAAAAATGGGTGTTTTTTAAAACCCAGAATATTATCGCAGTATTTTAAGCTTGTATTTCACACTGACAAATACTGCATAGGCCACATATGTAGGCTATTGTCAGAAATTGGTGTTTTTTTTTTATAATAGAATATTATTGCAGTATTTCAAGCATGTATTACACACTGACAGATGCTGTAAAGGCCCCTGATGTAAGGTATTGCAAAAAATGTGTGTTTTTTTCTAGCTTGTATTTCACACTAACAAATGCTACATAGGCTCTAGATGTAGTCTTTTGCCAAAAATAAGTTATTTTTCAAACCCAAAATATTATTGCAGTATTTCAAGCACATATGCTGTGCTGGTGCACTGAACCTGCATAAAATGGCTGCAGCTGCCCACCTAACTAACAGACGGATAAAAGTAATTTTTCTGTTTCACTGGGCTCAGTGTAGTGTAAAAAGATTGTGAACTGCACCCACAAGACAAAATCTATGTAGATCGCTGAGTTATTAAGCACTTCTGATTAAAGATTCTTTCCAATTCTCTCTCTCACAGTAGCAGCATCCTATCCCTACACTAATCAGAGCAGAGTGATGTGCAGCGCTATGTGACTCCAGCTTATATAGAGGCTGGGTCACATGCTGCACTGGCAAATCACAGCCATGCCATTATTAGGCATGGCTGTGATGGCTTCTAAGGGCCTACGAGTTAAACGCCTGCAGCCGTTTAAAAAGCGCCATTAACACTGAGCCCGAAACCAAACTTTTACTGAAACGTTCGAGTTCGGGTCCAGGGTCCAAAAATACTAAAGTTCGGGTTCGCTCAACCCTACCAGTAACCAACATGGCTACGGAATTACAGTGAGTGCCAGCACCTCACCGCACATTTATTGGCTGTGTAGCAGCCAACAAACATGCGGGGAGCAGACTCGAGCATCGCGCTCGAGCACACGCGGTGTTCGGCTTGAGTCACAAGCATGCCCGCCCAACACTAGTGTCTACCCTTTGCCGACAGGTGCGGGTTTCCCGCTCAACGTTATTCATCATTGGGATTGGGGATTGTAATAGTTGAGCAGACTAATTTATTTAGTATAATACTCATTTATTTGGTAAGAGACTAATTTATTCACTAAAAGACAATTTTTTTTTGCTAAAAGACTAATGTTTTTGTTAAAAGAATAATTTTTCAGATAATAGAATAATTTTTCCGACCAAAAACGATGATCAACCCTGCTGTGCGAAGAATCAATTTACTGCTCTGTAACACTAAATCACAGTAACTGTTTGGCTAACAGAAGTAGTTAATATCAACGTGGACAAGCCACAAACAGTAGAATGAGACAGGTTTATCACCCCACTTTGTGAATTAGGGACTAATAGAATTGCTTTTCTCTTAGTGTTGAGCGAATCAAAGTTGGATTTTATCTGAATTTCAGGAAAAATTTATTCATCGCAAAGTCGAATTTCCAAGAAGGTAACAAATCAGATTTTTTCTAAAATGGCTGCTGCACATGATACAAAGAAGAAGTAAAAAGCCTGTGAACAAGGGATCACCCATAATGCTGTGCAGGCAACCAATCAGCAGAAAGCCAGCCCCTGTGATGTCACAAACCTATAAAAAGCCTCTTCCTGCCCTGTCTCTGGCATTTTCCAGTGAACTTAGTGCAGGGAGAAATGTTACAGGCACTAGGGACTGTGATTAGGAAAGATTTTATTTACAAAATATTACTATTGAGAAGTTCAAGAACAACTTAGGGATATAATATGGAGTCTGTATCCAAAATATAGGGAAGAGAGCAGGCGCCAATTGAACAGTGTAAAGCTTGGCTAATTTGAGCTTCTCTATTACACCTTGTTGCACCAATTTTAGGTAGTTCACATTCTTTTGTACTACATAACTAATTCCATTAATCCTTGATTAATGATTGGGGTGAAATTGCGGCCTGATACTACTGTTTTTGGGGAGTTCACATTCTTGTATACATAATTCAATCCATTAATCCTTAATTGTGTAATTAGTATGAAATTGTGGCCTGATTCTACAGATACTACAGTTTTTAGGGTGCTCATGTACTTTTATACATAATTAAATCCGTTAATAATGAATTGTGTAATTGGGATGAAATTGCAGCATGATACTACAGATTTTAGGGTGTTCACGTTATTTTATACACATGTACATCCATTAATCCTTGGTTCTGGGGTGAAACTGCAGCCTGATACTACATATTTTAGGGTGTTCATGTTCTTTTATACATAATTCAATCCGTTAATCCTAAATTGTGCAATTGGGGTGAAATTGCGGCCTGAAACTACACATTTTAGAGTGTTCACATTCTTTTATACATAAGCACATCCATTCATCCTTGATTCTGGGGGGATATTGCAGCCTGATACTTCAGATTTTAGGGTGCTCACATTCTTTTTTGCAAAATTCAATGCATTAATCCTTAATTGTGTAACTGGGGAGAAATTGTGGCATGATACTACACGTTTTGAGGTGTTACCTTTCTTTTATAGATAAGTACACCCATTTATCCTTGATTCTGGGGTGAAATTGCGACCTGTTTCTACAGATTTTAGGGTGTTCACATTCTTTTATACATAAGTACATCCATTCATCCTTGATTCTGGGGTGAAATTGCGACCTGTTTCTACAGATTTTAGGGTGTTCACATTCTTTTATACATAAGTACATCCATTCATCCTTGATTCTGGGGTGAAATTGAGGCCTGAAAGTACATATTTTAGGGTTTTCACGCTCTTTTACACAAATATAAATCTGTTAATACTTAACTGTGCAATTGGGATGGAATTGCGGCCTGATACTACAGATTTTAAGGTGTTCACATTCTTTTATACATAAGTCAATCTGTTAAGCCTTAATTGTGTAATTGGGGTGAAATTGCAGCCTGATAATACACATTTTAGAGTGTTCACGTTCTTTTATACATAACCACATCCATTCATCCTTGATTCTGGGATGAAATTGCAGCCTGATACTTCAGATTTTAGGGTGCTCACGTTCCATTTTAACACAATTCAATGCGTTAATCCTTAATTGTGTAACTAGGGTGAAATTGCAGCATGATACTATACATTTTGGGGTCTGGGCTTACTTTTATCCATAAGTACACCCATTCATCCTTGATTCTGGGGAGAAATTGCGCTCTGATTCTACCGATTTTAGGGTGTTCACATTCTTGTATACATAATTACATCCATTCATCCTTGATTCTGGGGTGAAATTGCTGCCTGAAACTTCATATTTTATGGTGTTCACGTTCCTTTTTAACACAATTCAATGCGTTAATCCTTAATTGTGTAACTAGGGTAAAATTGCAGCATGATACTACACATTTTGGGGTGTTCGCTTACTTTTATCCATAAGTACACCCATTCATCCTTGATTCTGGGGAGAAATTGCGCTCTGATTCTACCGATTTTAGGGTGTTCACGTTCTTTTATACATAATTACATCCATTCATCCTTGATTCTGGGGTGAAATTGCGGCCTGAAACTTCATATTTTATGATGTTCACGTTCTTTTATACAAAAATAAATCTGTTAATCCTTATTTGTGTAATTGGGGTGAAATTGCGGCCTAATACTACAGATTTTAAGTTGTTCACGTTCTTTTCTACATAATTCAATCTGTTAATCCTTAATTGTGTAATTGGGGTGAAATTGTGGCCTGCTACCACAGATTTTAGGGTACTCGTGTTCTTTTTTACATAATTCAGTATGTTAATCATTACTTGTGTAATTGGGGTGAAATTGCAGCCTGATACTACACATTTTGTTTGGGGTGTTCCTGTTCTTTTATATATAAGTACATCCATTTATCCTTGATTCTGGGGTGAAATTGCAGCCTGATACTACAGCCTTTAGAGTGTTCATGCTTTTTTTACATAATTCAATCCGTTATTACCTAATTATGTAATTGGGGTGAAATTGTGGCCTGAAAGTACATATTTTAGGGTTTTCATGCTCTTTTACACAAAAGTAAATCTGTTGATACTTAATTGTGAAATTGGGATTGAATTGTGGCCTGGTACTACAGATATTAAGGTGTTCACATTCTTTTAAACATAATTCAATCTGTTAAGCCTTAATTGTGTAATTGGTGAAATTGTGGCTTGATACTACACATTTTAGATTGTTCACGTTCTTTTATTTATAAGCACATCCATTCATCCTTGATTCTGGGATTAAATTGCGGCCTTATACTTTAAATTTTAGGGTGCTCTTGTTTTTTTTTTTTACATAATTCAATTCGTTAATCATTACTTGTGTAATTGGGGTGAAATTGCAGCCAGATACTACACAGTTTGTTTGGGATGTTTCTGTTCTTTTATACATAATTACATCCATTTATCCTTGATTCTGGGGTGAAATTGCAGCCTAATACTACAGCCTTTAGAGTGTTCATGCTTTTTTTTACATAATTCAATCCGTTATTCCCTAATTATGTAATTGGGGTGAAATTGAGGCTGATACTACCAATTTTGGGGTGTTCACGTTGTTTTATATATAAGTACATCCATTTATCCTTGATTCTGGGGTGAAATTGCAGCCTGATACTACAGCCTTTAGAGTGTTCATGCTTTTTTTACATAATTCAATCCGTTATTCCCTAATTATGTAATTGGGGTGAAATTGAGGCCTGATACTACCAATTTTGGGGTGTTCACGTTGTTTTATCCATAAGTACACCCATTCATCCTTGATTCTGGGGAGAAATTGCGCTCTGATTCTACAGATTTTAGGGTGTTCACGTTCTTTTATACATAATTACCGTACATCCATTCATCCTTGATTCTGGGGTGAAATTGCGGCCTGAAACTTTATATTTTATGGTGTTCACGTTCCTTTTTAACACAATTCAATGCGTTAATCCTTAATTGTGTAACTAGGGTGAAATTGCAGCATGATACTATACATTTTGGGGTCTGGGCTTACTTTTATCCATAAGTACACCCATTCATCCTTGATTCTGGCGAGAAATTGCGCTCTGATTCTACCGATTTTAGGGTGTTCACATTCTTGTATACATAATTACATCCATTCATCCTTGATTCTGGGGTGAAATTGCGGCCTGAAACTTCATATTTTATGGTGTTCACGTTCTTATATACAAAAATAAATCTGTTAATCCTTATTTGTGTAATTGGGGTGAAATTGCGGCCTGATACTACAAATTTTAAGTTGTTCACGTTCTTTTCTACATAATTCAATCTGTTAATCCTTAATTGTGTAATTGGGGTGAAATTGTGGCCTGCTACCACAGATTTTAGGGTACTTGTGTTCTTTTTACATAATTCAGTATGTTAAAGAGGACCTTTCACTTGTAAAAACTATGTGAACTAAGTATGCTGCCATGTAGAGAGGCGCCCGATCTCACTGCACTTACTATTATCCCCGGGCGCCGCTCCGTTCTCCCGTTATGCCCTCCGGTACCTTTGCTCCTTAAGTTATAGTAGGCGGGTCTTCCCTTGTCCTGTGGGCGTCTCCCAGGCTGTGAGCTGTGCGCTGCGATTGGCCAGCGCTACAGCCTAGGAGAAGGAGACGCCCACAGGACAAGGGAAGACCCGCCTACTCTAACTTAAGGAGCAAAGGTACTGGAGGGCATAACGGGAGAACGGAGCGGCGCCCGGGTATAATAGTAAGTGCAGTGAGATCCCCGGGCGCTGCTCTACATGGCAGCATACTTAGTTCACATAGTTTTTACAAGTGAAAGGTCCTCTTTAATCATTACTTGTGTAATTGGGGTGAAATTGCAGCCTGATACTACACATTTTGTTTGGGATGTTTCTGTTCTTTTATACATAATTACATCCATTTATCCTTGATTCTGGGGTGAAATTGCAGCCTGATACTACAGCCTTTAGAGTGTTCATGTTTTTTTTACATAATTCAATCCGTTATTCCCTAATTATGTAATTGGGTTGAAATTGAGGCCTGATACTACCAATTTTGGGGTGTTCACATTGTTTTATACATTAGTACATCCATTCATCCTTGATTCTGGGAGGAAATTGTGCCCTGACACTACTGGAATTTTACACTTACAGTTACTGTTACAGTACAATATATCCAACAGACAGGATCAGGCCCTTCTAAAGGAATGGGCAGTAGCAAAAATGTTTCTGTAGCTGGCATAAGTAGCAGCAGAAAAAGGGGAGATGGTAGCAGCAGTCACAGCTGCCAGTGTCATCCAGCGGCCGTGTTTTGACCAGCAACCCAGCTTTCCTTGAATGGTTGACTCAGTATTCGACATCATCTCAACTGATATTAGACACCCCCAGGTACCAGTGGGTTCCTCTGACACCATGCTTAGTTGGCATGGCCCAGGAACATGCTGTGTACCCTCACCTTTGCTGAAAGTGTCTCTTTCACTTTCTGTTCCTTCTACTCGGGAAGTATGGTATGCTATCGGCTCAGGACAGGCAGTGGCGTAGCGTAGCCGTGAGTTAGCAGGGTGGCAGCAGTGTGAAGACCTGGGGGCCCGGGGTAGACCATCTGCTACTCAGGAGCTTACCTGTCCAGAAAGAACTAGCGGTGCATGGGATCACGGAGGCAGTGGCAGGAGGCAGTCAGTATGGAGTGGTGGGGGACAAATTCCATATTTGCCGGTGTGGGAACTTTGCATCAAGTCACCGGGGGACATCAGTGTGGCCATTTGTAGAATCTGTGTGCAGAAATGTGTGCACCACGACCCTGTGTAAACACAAGCAGCATCACCATAAAGTGGCCTGGGAAAACCGCAGCTCTAATGTAGTTGTACAGTCTGATGCAGCAACCAATGAATCTCCCAGTGGCCCACACCCTTTCTCCAGCAGTCAAGGCACAACCACCTCAGCAGAAGGTAGCTGTGTTTTATTCCCATTATCTAATGGGTCTGCTGCTCCTGCTCCTCCTTCTACTTCTCATCACTCATTTCATCAGCAATTGATCAAAGACTCGATTGCAAAAAGACAACAGTATGTTTGCACTCATCCAACGGCGCAGAAGCTGAACGTGCTACTGGCCAAGTTTCTGGTATTACAGTCCCTTCCTTTCCCATGTGGTTGACTCTGCACCTTTCAGAGAACTGATGGCTTGTGCCAAGCCAAGGTGCAGAGTCCCAAGCCATCAATACTTCTCTAAAAAGGCTCTATCAGCCCTGCACATGCATGTTGAACAGAAGGTGGGACAGTCCTTGAGCCTGCTGATGCCTGATAAAGTTCACGGCAGTGCCAACATGTGGATCTGTAACTATGTCCTTTATGGCCCACTGGGTAAAAGTTATTCCTGCCCAGCCACACCAGCAATTTGGCCAGGTGACAGCACTACCACCTCTGCTTTCTCAAGATTTTAAACCTGCACCAATGTCCTCCTCTGTCTTCTCATCCTCAACCTTGTCCTCAGCTTCCACTGCAGGCACAATTCAGAGTGTTCCTCCAGCATACCACCTATGCAAAGACAGTGGTGTCATAATGTTCTGCACCTGGTTTGACTGGGTGAACTGAGTCAACAAGGAAGGAACTGCTCTGCATCCTTCAAGAGGAAATCAAATCCTGGCTCTCTTCTCGCCAACTGAAGATCGGAACCATGGTGTTGGCTCTGCATCAAGAAGGGCTGACCCATGAGCCCTGCATGATACACATCTTTTATCTGGTTGTAAAGTGATTCCTGAAGTCTTCCACAAAACTGGAAGACATCCTGAAAATGTCTAGAAAACTGAGCATGCACTTAAACAACTCTTACACTGCAAAACACGTCCTCCAAGAGCTGTAAAGGCAGAATTGTGTTCCCCAACATTGCCTGATATGCAACGTTTTTCATTGGAAGTCCACCCTAACCATGTTGGACTGACTACATGAGCAGAGGAAGACCGTAAACTATTTCTTGATGATGCAGCGTTCACCAGTGGCAGCTCATGCGTGACGCCTGCCATTTTCTCAGGCCCTTTGAGGAGGCCACTTTGTTTATCAGTCTCCAGGACTATGGGATGAACCACGTCATTCCACTCCTTCATGTCTTGTAGCAGATGCTGATAAATCTGGCTAGCCAGGGGACAGGAGATGTGGTGCCTATATCTTACTGCCACCTGAGCCCTGTGGGGTCTGAACTGGAGGAGGAGGAGGAGGAGGAGGACATTCATGCACAAGCAATGTACACAAAAATTAGTGTTTTTTCTGCACAAGTGACAGAAGAGGAGCAGGAGGAGCTAGAGGGCAATGAGGAAGACCAGGCAGATGACCCCAACACACCGTGGCAGTATGCAGTGGAGAAGGCGGAAGGCAGTACCTCTGAGTCCCTTGCGCAAATGGCCAGATGCATGCTTAATTGCTTGCATAGTGATAGCCGTATTATAACCATTCAGCAGAGGGATGACTACTAGCACTCCACAATGTTAGATCCTCTCTACTGCTTCAAAATGGGGGCCTTTTTTCCACCCGCTGTGAGGGGGAATAAGCGCAACTACTATTGAGCCATCCTATGTAGTCAGTTGGCTGCTGCCTGTGTTCGCTATTGTCCATACTCACAAAGGTCTAACCGGGGGCTCCTCTGCGTTCACATTCCACTGCCATGACTGCTGGAGGGGGTGGGGGGGCAGGACCCACCTCATGTCGCACATCTGCTGCCTCTGCTGCCACATTCTCCTGCTGCTACCCACGATCTTATGCTGTTACTGCCACTACTTGTATCAGTGTGTAACAGATTAGATTCTGTAGTAATCTATGTGGAGTCAGCTGATGGTGTAAAAGAATAGAGATGGCCTTGCGGTTCGCCTGGCAGTTGTTTCACGGCAAACTTTGACCATTCGCAATTCGCCGAACATGCGAACATATGCATTGCGCAGAACTTTGACCCATGACACATCCATCAGGTGGGACAGGACAGACAATTGAGAGGTTTCAGCACATGGACACACCCCCACCGTATAAAAGAACCCGATCTGGCAGCCATTTTACATTCTGTGTTTTGCCAGTGTAGGGAGAGGTTGCTTTGTGGAGCAGGAACAGGCTGTTAGGGACACAAAATGCTAGCTAATAGGGCCAAAAAAGTCCTTTTAAGAACTGGTATAGGTGTGCTATTGATAGGTATGATATACTGAGGGGTATGATATACTTATAATATACTTTCTAACATATAAAGTATATTAAAGTGCATTTGTACTGTTCAGCAGTTGTGTGCGGTTCTGCTGCGATACCGCAGCTATATCGAGGGATAAACACTATTGGAACAACTAATTGTAATGGGTATGATATTCCTGTTGCCTCGAAAAAAAAACTGATTGAGGGGTGTGATATACCTATAATATACTTCCTAACATAGAAAGTATATAGTGCATTTGTATTGTGCAGCAGTTATGTGCGGTTCTGCTGCAATACAGCAGCTATATAGAGGGAAAAGCGCTATTGGAACAACTATTTGCAAGTGTGATATACCTGTTGACCTAAAAAAAAATGATTGAGGGGTGTGATATACCTTCTTCCACAAAATACTGATTGAGGGCTGTGATATACGTGTTTCCACAAAATACTGATTAAGGGGTTTCATTTACCTGCTACCACAAAATACTAATTGAGGGCTGTGATATACCTGCTTTCACAAAATATTGCTTTAAGGGTTTGATATACCTGCTTCCACAAAATATTGAGGCCTGCAATATACCTGCTTCCACAAAATACTGATTAAGGGGTTTGATATACCTGCTTCCACAAAATACTGATTGAGGGCTATGATATACCTGCTTCCACAAAATACTGATTAAGGGGTTCGATATACATGTTTCCACCAAATATTGATTGAGGCCTGCAATATACCTACTTCCACAAAATACTGATTAAGGGGTTTGATATACCTGTTTCCACAAAATATTGATTGAGGCCTGCAATATACCTGCTTCCACAAAATACTGGTTAAGTGGTTTGATATACCTGCTTCCACAAAATACTGATTGAGGGCTGCGATATAGCTACTTCCAGAAAATACTGATTTAATGGGTTCGATATACCTGTTTCCACCAAATATTGATTGAGGCCTACGATATACCTGCTTCCACAAAATACTGATTAAGGGGTTCTTTATTTCTGCTTCAACAAAATACTGATTGAGGGCTGTGATATACCTGCTTCCAGAAAATACCAATTAAAGGGTTCGATATACCTGTTTCCACCAAATATTAATTCAGGCCTGTGAGATACCTGCTTTCACAAAGTACTGATTAAGGGGTTCTATATACTTGCTTTTACCAAATATTGATTGAGGCCTGCGATATACCTGCTTCCACAAAATACTGATTAAGGGGTTTCATATACCTGCTTCCACAAAATGCTGATTGAGGGCTGCGATATACCTACTTCCAGAAAATCCTGATTAATGGGTTCGATATACAGTACAGACCAAAAGTTTGGACACACCTTCTCATTCAAAGAGTTTTCTTTATTTTCATGACTATAAAAATTGTAGATTCACACTGAAGGCATCAAAACTATGAATTAACACATGTGGAATTATATACATAAGTGTGAAACAACTGAAAATATGTCATATTCTAGGTTCTTCAAAGTAGCCACCTTTTGCTTTGATTACTGTCAGGTCTAATAAGTGGGATTTCTTGCCTTATAAATGGGGTTGGGACCATCAGTGGCGTTGAGGAGAAGTCAGGTGGATACACAGCTGATAGTCCTACTCAATAGACTGTTAGAATTTGTATTATGGCAAGAAAAAAGCAGCTAAGTAAAGAAAAATGAGTGGCCATCATTACTTTAAGAAATGAAGGTCAGTCAGTCAGCCGAAAAATTGGGAAAACTTTGAAAGTAAGGGCTATTTGACCATGAAGGACAGTGATGGGGTGCTGCGCCAGATGACTTGGCCTCCACAGTCACCGGACCTGAACCCAATCGAGATGGTTTGGGGTGAGCTGGACCGCAGAGTGAAGGCAAAAGGGCCAACAAGTGCTAAGCATCTCTGGGAACTCCTTCAAGACTGTTGGAAGACCATTTCAGGGGACTACCTCTTGAAGCTCATCAACAGAATGCCAAGAGTGTGCAAAGCAGTAATCAAAGCAAAAGGTGGCTACTTTGAAGAACCTAGAATATGACATATTTTCAGTTGTTTCACACTTGTTTGTTATGTATATAATTCCACATGTGTTAATTCATAGTTTTGATGCCTTCATAGTCATGAAAATAAAGAAAACTCTTTGAATGAGAAGGTGTGTCCAAACTTTTGGTTTGTACTGTACCTGTTTCCACAAACTACTGCATGAGGGCTACGATATACCTGCTTCCACAAAATACTGATTAAGAGGTTCGATATACCTGTTTCCACCAAATATTGATTGAGGCCTGCGATATACCTGCTTCCACAAAATACTGATTAAGTGGTTTGATATTCCTGCTTCAACAAACTACTGATTGAGGGCCTGCGATATACCTACTTCCAGAAAATACTGATTATTGGGTTCGATATACATGTTTCCACCAAATATTGATTGAGGCCTATGATATACCTGATTCCACAAAATACTGATTAAGGGGTTCCATATATCTGTTTCCAACAAATATTGATTGAGGCCTGCGATATACCTGTTTCCACGAAATACTGATTAAGGGGTTTCATATACCTGCTTCCACAAAATACTGATTGAGGGTTGTGATATACCTGCTTCCACAAAATACTGATTAAGGGGTTCGGTACACCTGTTTCCACCAAATATTGATTGAGGCCTACAATATACCTGCTTCCACAAAATACTGATTGAGGGCTGCGATAGACCTGCTTCCACAAAATACTGATTAGGGCTTTCGATATACCTGTTTCCAACAAATATTGATTGAGGCCTGCAATATACCTGCTTACACAAAATACAGATTAAGGGGTTCTATATATCTGTTTCCACCAAATATTGATTGAGGCCTGCGATGTACCTGCTACAACAAATACTGCTCTTCTCTAGGGACTTAGACACAGGGTAATTTTGAAAGTGACAGGCAGAGGAAGAGGCAGGCCGTTCCGCAGTGGTGGTAGGGGTGGTTGGGGAAATCGCACTGATTTGTGACAGCCCGACGCGTTTGAACTCCATCCTGGTATATGCTTGATAGGCTGCTCCAGCAGAAACAAGCCGTTAACGACTACCTGTATGAACTCTGCAGCAGGACAGGTTCTGGGGAGCTTTGTTATTTTTCACCGTGCCAGTAGCTGCTCATGCACGACGCATGCAGACTTCTGTGGCCATTTGATGAGATTACCAAACTGGTAAGTCGCAGCCAGGGCACCATCAGTGACATCGTACCTCACGCCTTCTTTCTGGAGCGTGCATTGCATTGTGTCATTGATCAAGCTGCCGAGGAGCAGGAGCTGGAAGATGAGGAAGTCGCAGTGCTGAATGAATTCCCAGGGGGGCTACTCCTTCTGAGACAAGTCAGCAGGAGTTTGAAGAGGAGTCAGAGGAGGATGGGGGCTGGGGAGAGGAGGAGGAGCAAGCAGGGCAGGCTTTGAGGGGGACTTTAAACTTTTCGGGGATCCCTTGTGTTGTCCGTGGCTGGGGGAGGAGACTGAGGATGACATTCTCCTGGGCAATGTGCAGGAGCCAGGGCAGTCCACCGCTTCCAATTTAGTGCAAATGGAGGCCTTCATGCTCCAGTGTTTGAAGAGGGACCCCCGTATAAAAAGCAAAAAGGGCAAAGACCAGTACTGGGTGGCAACGTACTTAGACCTCTGTTACAAACACAAAATGGTGGACATGTTACCAGCATCACAGAGGGCTGGCAGAATGCAGCATTTCCAGGCCTTTCTGTGAGAGATGCTGTATTCTGCTGTTGCGGGCGCAGGCAGACAAATTTCCACCCACAGAGAAACAGGTGTGGGTACCAATCCTACTGCGCCAGCAAGAAGAGGGCGGTTTGAAGATGTGTTGGTCACTTTGGATATGAGATCATTCTTGCAGCCAACCCATTGACAGCTGCCCCCCGGATCCAGCCTCAGGGAACCCCTAGACCGACAGGTGTCTGACTACATTGGGTTAACGGCCGATGTGGACGCTCTGAGAAGCGAGAAACCACTGGACTTCTGGGTGTGGAGGCTTGACCTGTGGCCAGAGCTGGCACAATTCTTGACTTGCCCCTCATCGAGTGTGCGGTCCCAAAGGACGTTCAGCGCAGCAGGAGGGATCGTGACCGATAAGTGCACTTGCCTAGCTTACGACAGTGTGGACTATCTCACATTTCTCAAAATTAATGAGGCATGGATGTCGGAGGAATTCAACACCTGTGACGACCATGTATAACTGAATTTCCTCATTCCAGCCCACACATATATGCCACCACACAGAACAAAGAATGGCCCCTGTCTTATGTATATATAGCGGCATAAAAGGCCTTTTCAGTCAGGTTAATGCCTAATTTTTGGGGCCTATACTCCAGTGGCCTACAGTAAAACTTTTATCCAGTGACCGACTAATGTACCTCCATCCACATAATCACAAGTTCTTTTCTGTCAGTTGAATGCCTAATTTTTGGGGCCTGTACTCCAGTGGCCTACGGTAAAACATTTATCCAATGACCGCCTAATGAACTTCCAGCCATATCATCACAAGTTCTTTTTTGTCAGGTGAATGCCAAATTGTTGGGGCCTGTATTGGCCTACAGTAGCATTTTTAGCCAGTGACCACCTAATATAACTCCAGCCACATAATCCCAAGTTCTTTTCTGTCAGGTGAATGCCTAATTTTTGGGGCCTATACTCCAGTGGCCTACAGTAAAAATTTTATCCAGTCACCGCCTAATGTACCTCCAGCCACATAATCACAAGTTCTTTTCTGTCAGGTGAATGACAAATTCTTGTGGCCTGTATTGGCCTTCTAGTAAAACTTTTATCCAGTGACCACCTAATGTACCTGCAGCCACATCATCACAAGTTCTTTTCTGTTAGTTGAATGCCTAATTTTTGGGTCCTGTACTGCCGTGGCCTAAAATAAAATTTTTCCAGGCTCCAGCAGGGCACATTTTTGAGAGTTTCCCTTTAAGATGCATTAAATGGCCCCTAATTAAAATACATATTTTTTGTGGGAATTTTTGGCAATGATCCCCCTGTGGTATGTCACTGTCCATGTTGTGAGACTATTTGTGTACAGTCGTTGCCAAAAGTTTTGAGAATGACACAAATATTAGTTTTCACAAAGTTTGCTGCTAAACTGCTTTTAGATCTTTGTTTCAGTTGTTTCTGTGATATAGTGAAATATAATTACACGTACTTCATACGTTTCAAAGGCTTTTATCGACAATTACATGACATTTATGCAAAGAGTCAGTATTTGCAGTGTTGGCCCTTCTTTTTCAGGACCTCTGCAATTCGACTGGGCATGCTCTAAATCAACTTCTGGGCCAATTCCTGACTGATAGCAACCCATTCTTTCATAATCACTTCTTGGAGTTTGTCAGAATTATTGGGTTTTTGTTTGTCCACCCGCCTCTTGAGGATTGACCACAAGTTCTCAATGGGATTATGATCTGGGGAGTTTCCAGGCCATGGACCCAAAATGTCAACATTTTGGTCCCCGAGCCACTTAGTTATCACTTTTGCCTTATGGCACGGTGCTCCATCGTGCTGGAAAATGCATTGTTCTTCACCAAACTGTTGTTGGATTGTTGGAAGAAGTTGCTGTCGGAGGGTGTTTTGGTACCATTCTTTATTCATGGCTGTGTTTTTGGGCAAAATTGTGAGTGAGCCCACTCCCTTGGATGAGAAGCAACCCCACACATGAATGGTCTCAGGATGCTTTACTGTTGGCATGACACAGGACTGATGGTAGCGCTCACCTTTTCTTCTCCAGACAAGCCTTTTTCCAGATGCCCCAAACAATCGGAAAGAGGCTTCATCGGAGAATATGACTTTGCCCAGTCCTCAGCAGTCCATTCACCATACTTTCTGCAGAAGATCAATCTGTCCCTGATGTTTTTTTGGAGAGAAGTGGCTTCTTTGCTGGCCTTCTTGACACCAGGCCATCTTTCAAAAGTCCTCGCCTCACTGTGCGTGCAGATGCGCTCACGCCTGCCTGCTGCCATTCCTGAGCAAGCTCTGCACTGGTGTTACTCCGATCCCGCAGCTGAATTTTCTTTAGGAGACGATCCTGGCGCTTGCTGGACTTTCTTGGATGCCCTGAAGCCTTCTTAACAAAAATTTAACCTCTTTCCTTGAAGTTCTTGATGGTCCTATAAATTGTTGATTGAGGTGCAATCTTAGTAGCCACAATATCCTTGCCTGTGAAGCCATTTTTATGCAACGCAATGATGGCTGCACGCGTTTCTTTGCAGGTCACCATGGTTAACAATGGAAGAACAATGATTTCAAGCATCACCCTCCTTTTAACATGTCAAGTCTGCCATTTTAACCCAATCAGCCTGACATAATGATCTCCAGGCTTGTGATCGTCAACATTCTCACCTGAGTTAACAAGACGATTACTGAAATGATCTCAGCAGGTCCTTTAATGACAGCAATGAAATGCAGTGGAAAGTTTTTTTTTGGGATTAAGTTAATTTTCATGGCAAAGAAGGACTATGCAATTCATCTGATCACTCTTCATAACATTCTGGAGTATATGCAAATTGCTATTATAAAAACTTAAGCAGCAACTTTTCCAATTTCCAATATTTATGTAATTCTCAAAACTTTTGGCCACGACTGTACTTCTAGTAAGTATTTGGTGGCTGAAAATATGACTTGAAGGTTTTATAGGTTCGCCTGCCATTAAAGTCGATGGGGCCCACTGCGATTGCGCGGTTGGCGAACTTTTGATAGCGAACCGTCCCAACCGGTGTTTGTCCATCACTAAAAATGAGTGCACTCTTTCACTCTATACTACAATCTTGCATGGTTCCTTATACCTGACGCTAACATTGACCTGTAAGGCTGAGTACTAATTTGAGTTTTTGGTCAGTTTTGTTACCGGACAAAGTAAGTGAAGTGTGAACTGATTGTAAGAGTGACACCTGTCATCTGACTGTAACGCACATCAACAGTACCGCAGCGGACTACCTATGCATGTTTCTGCAATGCACAGTGTTGTACACAGATATACAGGCTCTCTGCAGCCGGGAAATAGCTGATTTTTAACACGTTTCATCATGAATAAATTCGGATCAAATAGAATTTTTGGGGAAAATTCGGCAAAGCGTAAGAATAACATTTTTGAAAACTTATCAGCATTATATCCTCTCTATGGCAATCATTTTAAAGAGACATTTAGGGGAGGTCCTTGGAGAATTCTGTCTCTGCACTATTCCCTCTAATGTCTATCTTATTAGCATATGGACATTTAATGTTTTAAGAGGCAATTCTCGTTGACATAATAAATGCAAAATGTCATATAAGGAGTAAAAGGTTAATGTGGACCACAAAAACATTACTATGACATCTTGAAACATTTCATAATCTTCACATATATATAATAAATTTTTTTTTACCATCTTTAGTTGTCTAGCTGTAACTACAAATACATACTTTGATTGCTAGCTAACTAGCATGCTAGCATTTGTCATCATGAGCAGTCAAAATAAGATTTAAAAACCAGGCTGGTTAATTGATATACTTGATTTGTATTGGTTTCCAAGAACTATTTTCGGAAACAGTTTTATATTGCATCCTGTAGGCCTGGACATAGTTTGTTTCTTGAGTCTATTTTAGGAACACAGTTCATATAGCTGGGTAGCTATCAATGACAAGTACTTGCAATGTTTCCTTCAAGAAGACAACCACCACAAAGTTCACGTTTCAAAACACCAGTGGTAATTCTGTACTAAGAACTAAGAAGTCTAAGAATGAAACTTGACCGACGTACCTTACTTTTTAATAGAGTGCCAGGATAGATTCAAGGGATTGGCTTCTTTCTGCAAACATGCATAGACACACATAATGGGTGGTTCCATAACAATAGTATTTTTAAAGATGCACTGTAATCAATACAGTATGTGGAATTTATAGAACCTAAAGTTATTGGGTCATAGGTAGGGTTGAGCGAACACCTGGAAGTTCGGGCTCGCCGTGTTCGGCTGAACTTCGCCGCAAAGTTTGGGTTCGGTCCCGAACTTGACCCCGAACTCGAACCCTATTGAAGTCAATGGGGACCCGAACTTTGGGGAACTAAAATGGATCTAAAAAAGTCATAGAAAAGGCTAGAGGGCTGCAAAAAGAAGCAAAATAGGGGTAAGAGCGGGACAATTGCCCTGCAAACAAATGTGGATAGGGAAATGGATTAAAATAACATAGAATTAAAAAAAAGTAAAAAATAATGATCTTGAACTAGGAGGCGGAGGTCAAAGTGGAGTAGGAGGTTGAGGAGGCGGTGGGCGTGGCGGTGTAGGTGGAAGCAGTGGTGGAGGAGGAGGAGGTAGCCAACACTATTTTAGTATTTTTTTTTTCTTAATACATTTTGGAAGACCCCAAAACATTGGGAAATATAAAAAAGAAAACAAAGAATAAGTGCGCTGGAATATAACAACGGCTGGGTGCGGCCGGCATACTTGTCTATTCTGCACAAGGTACGGACAAGTCCTGTGGGATCCATGCCTGGTTCATTTTAATGAACGTGAGCTTGTCCACATTGGCTGTGGACAGACGGCTGCGCTTGTCTGTGATCACCCCGCCTGCCGTGCTGAACACATGTTCGGACAATACACTGGCCACAGAGCAGGCCAGCACCTGCAAGGCGTAAAGGGCAAGCTCAGGTCATGTGCCCAATTTGGAGACCCATCAGTCAGTACGTGTAGGCATGTGAATACGTACTGTTCCACCATGTTGCTGAAATGCTGCCTCGTGCTAAGATGTTCCATATCAGCTGGTGGTGCTGGTTGTTGTGGCGTGCTGACAAAGCTTTTCCACATTTCAGCCATGCTAACCATCCCTTCTGAGGTGCTGGCAGTGCCCCAGCTGTGTTGGCAACTTCTTCCTCCTCCTCTGACTTCGCCTTGAGCTTCCACTGAGCCCCCGTTGTCAGGTGGGAATGCCATCAGCAGCGTGTCTACCAGCGTGCGCTTGTACTCGCCCATCTTCCGATCAAGCTCCAGTGAGGGAATTATAAAAGGCATGTTGTCCTTGTAGCGGAGATCCAGCAGGGTGGCCACCCATTAATCAGCACTGGTTTGAATGTGGGCAACTCTGCGGTCATTGCGGAGGCACTGCAGCATGTAGTCGCTCATGTGTGCCAGGCTGCCCAGAGGCAACGACAAGCTGTCCTCTGTGGGAGGTGTATCGTCTGCGTCCTCTGTATCCCCCCAGCCACACTCCAGTGATGCCCATGAGCTGCTTTGGGTGCCACCATGCTGTGAACACGGTCTCTCCTCCTCATCACCCTCCTCATCCTCCAGAACTGTGCCTTGGCTGGACAATTGTGTACCTGGCCTCTGTTGGTGCAGGAACCCACCCTCCGAGCCACTTGTAAATGACTGGCCTGATAACCGTTTTTTCAAGGAGACATAGAAGTGGGATAGTAATGCTGAGGACTGCGCCATGGGAACTGGCCATGTTGGTTGAGTGCTCAAAACAACGCAACATGGCACACACGTCCCGCATGGAGGCCCACTCATTGGTGGTGAAGTGGTGCTGTTCCGCAGAGCGACTCACCTGTGCGTGCTGCAGCTGAAACTCCACTATCGCATGCTGCTTGCACAGTCTATCCAGCATGTGCAAGGTGGAGTTCCACCTTGTGGGCACGTCGCATATGAGGCGGTGAGGGGGAAGGCCTAAGTTACACTGCAGCGCTGACAGGCGAGCAGCAGCAGGGTGAGAACGCCAAAAGCATGCACAGACGGACCGCACTTTCTGCAGCAGCTCTGACATATCGTGGTAATTTTTCAGGAACCTCTGCACCACGAAATTCAGCACATCCACCAGGCAAGGGATGTGCGTCAAACCAGCTAGGCCCAGAGCTTCTACGAGATTTTGCCCATTATAGAACACCACCAGGCCAGGCTTGAGGCTCACTGGCACCAACCACTCATCGTTCTGTTGTTCCATGCCCGTCCACAGCTCCTGCGTGGTGTGTTTCCTTCCCCCCCCCAAACAGATGAGTTTCAAAACAGCCTGCTGTCGTTTCCCCCTGGCTGTGCTGAAGTTGGTGGGGAAGGTGTTACACTTACCAGATGAGGAGGCGGTAGAGGAGGAAGCGGAGTAGTAGGAGAAGGCAACAGGAGGCAAAGAGAAACGTCCTGCAATCCTCGGTGGATGGACATGCGCCAAACTGCTATTCGCCTCAGGTCTAGTCGCACTACATTTACCCAGCATGCAGTTTGGGTGATATAACGTCCCTGACCGTGTTTACTGGTCCACGTATCGGTGGTTATGCGGACCTTGCCACAGATGGCGTTGCTCAGTGCACGCCTAGTTGTGTCCGCCACTTGGTTGAGCAGTGCGGTGATGGCTCTCCTGGAAAAGTAGTGGTGGCGGGGGAACCACGTACTGTGGGACAGCCACCACCATAAGTTTTTTAAAAGTCTCCGTCTCCACCAGACGGAATGACAGCATTTCAAAGGCCAGGAATTTTGAAATGCTGGCATTCAGGACCAGGGATCGTGGGTGGGTAGGAGGGTACTTCTGCAGCGTACTCAAGTTAGGTTTAAAAAATGTTCCTGGGTGTTGTAGTGCAATTGTGACACTAACCTGAGACAGCTGACTCTCTGCAAGGGCAGGTGATGATAAGTAATGTTCGTGACGTCAGTGCCAATTAAACGGTGGCACGCCTTTTGCTGATAGCAGGAATAACTGAGGAACCACGTGATGTTAAAACAGAACTCAAACTTTAGTAGTCATCATACATGGACATAGATGGAAGCGCAGTTCCTTTGCAGACAGTTGGTTGCAGTACATTTGATGCAGGCAATATATATAGCAAGGTGACTTCAAAGTGTTAAACACAGGACTTGCAGTACAGGCGGCTTGCACTCTATTCCTGACTGATCCTGGAACATAGAAACTTTTCTCCAAGGCCCGATGCCCTAGCTCTGGCGTATATCCTTGGTTTTATAATTATCAAGTACCTCCTCTGTTGTCTTTAGTACCTCTTGCTTTTCTGGACTTGCCTCTGTCTCTCTCAGTTTCCTCAGGCTGGTTAACTGTGGTGTTCCTGCTTCTGCATATATGAACTCAGGAGGGGGACCTTCTCCTTGGATCTGGAACCCGGTTACAGGGACTGCAATACCCTCTCCTGGTCTGCAGGCTTCAGGCCTGGACTTGACTCAGACATAGTCTAATCTCCAACTCCAACTCCAACTCTTTAACTCTAGACTCCAACTAACTTTCCTTTCCCTGACTGGGCCTTATATAAACTAGGGCTCCCTAGCTCCCTCTAGTGACTAAGAACTGAAATGACACCCCTAGCAGGCCTGTACTTGCACATTTTACAGTAACAGGGAAGTACATAGCATTACATTACATTACATTAAATGCAGATGACTCATACCAACCTCCCCATAAATAAGGGGAAACGACAGCACACAAGTGACCCTTCTGTAGTGACTAGTGACGGGCATTACAGCTCCCGTACACTACACTTCCTCTTTCTGGCCAGTGTTTGGGAGATGGGCAGCTGAACGCTTCCATGGGACATTTTGGAGATGCTTGGTGACGGTGACGGATGTGGTGGCATTGCTGCCACATCCTCTGTTTGCGGGGTGGCAGGTGCCACTGTCACTCCAGAGGGGGGGAAGAGGCCGAGACTGCAGCAGAAGAGGGAGCAGGAGGAGCCTGAGATCTTTTGTGTTTTTTTAGGTGTTTACTCCACTGCAGCTTGTGCTTTTCATTTAGATGCCTGGTCATGCAGGTGGTGCTCAGGTTTAGAACATTTGCGCCTCGCTTCAGGCTCTGATTGTACAGCATGCAAACCACTTCGCCTTTTGTCATCAGCACATTGTCTGAAGAACTGACACGCCGCGGAACTCTTTAGAGCTGGCTTTGGTGTGCTCAGTTCCTGGGTGCGGTAGGCAGTAGCAGGCATGCTGGCTAGGGGACGGGCACTCTGCTTTTGCACACTACTCCCTCTTTTGCTGTGCGGCTGGAGCTGTGTGACCACCACCTCTTCTTCCAAACTGCACATGTCACTCGCATGACCTTGATTCCATGTGGGGTCTAGGACCTCATCATCCTCCACATCATCTTCTACCCACTCTTCACCCCTGCTATCCTTGCCGGTCTGCACCTGTGTTTAGGGATCATCAGAGATGTGCTGCGGTGGTCCTCCCATGTCCACATCCTGAAACATAAGTGGTTGAGCATCAGTGCACTCAATCTCTTCCACTTCTGGAGCAGGGCTATGTGGACGACCCTCGGAAACCCTGCTAGCAGAGTCATCAAAAAGCATAAGAGACTGCTGCATGACTTGGGGCCCAGACTGCTTGGCTGATTTGCAAGGGGTTGAGGTGAAAGACAGATGCCATTGGGCTTCAGGTGCCAATTCTGCGCTTTAAGCAGGCAACCGGGTGGGAGACAACGTGAAGGAACTGGAGGCACTGTCAGCCAACCAATCTATTACCGCCTCTACTTTTTATGGCCTCACCATTTGCCTCACCATTTGCACACCGGTATTCGGACCTACAAAATAACGCTGAACGCTCTACGTGCACCTGAGGAAGGTGTTTCATTTGGGCATGTAGCTGGCACAGATCGACCACGTCCTCTCCCTACAACAGGATTTCCACCAACCCCAGGAGCACCAGGGCCACATCCCTTATTTGATGCTCATTCTTTGAGGTTACCCACTGAACTAACAGACAGATTAAATATATCAATTTCCCTGTCACGTATGCAGTGCAGGTGTACTTCACACAATAAATGGGTATATGACGTGCACCTACCTAACAGATGGATTAACTATATCAATTTCCCTGTCGCGTATGCAGTGCAGGTGAACTTCACGCAATAAATGGGTATATGATGTGCACCTAACTAACAGACGGATTAACTATTATATTTGTGTGTCAGGGGTACAAAGTACAATTTTGCATTGCACCCACAAAAAAAATCTCTGTAGGTCACCCACAGAATTAACAGCCAGATTTATGATTAGCTTCCTTTGTAAGGGGTGCAAAGATAGTGTATTGCACCCACAAAAAAATCATTGTAGGTCACCCACAGAATTAGGAGAAAAATATGGTGTCTTTCCAGGGTAGATGACTGCGGGTGCAGTTCTCCTGGATACCGCTCAAAAGAGTGAAGCACAAATGGAGAAGGGGAGCAGTAACAAATAAAACTTAACTTTTAATATGTCTATTCTCCCTGGATAGGGAATAAAATACCCCTTACAAACAAAAAACACACAATGACAGACGTGGATCCTAGATTGGTGCGCCGCATGTGTTGTCTGCACACCCAATCATGTGTTGTCCTCCCTAGGCCTGCGACAAACGTCACAAAAGCCCACGGGGGATAGACCTTAAGATCCCTAAATCCTGATCCCAAAGGGTATTGGGACCAAGCTAAATAGTAATGGAAAGATCTTACCAATTCATAGAAAGGCCTCACTTGTTAGCCACGTATAGTGGGTTAGTACAGGAGGTGGTCACGTGCAGCAGGCTGTTCATTCATCAGGTGTCCAAGGGTAAAGAGGATATCCGAGATACCAGTCAGACCTGGTATTAGAGTAGCCTCAACAGAGAAACTTACCCTAGTACCACCCCGCTTGACCTGTCTGGCCCTAGTGACCTAACACGGGGTCCGTGCCCCGCAAGGGGTGGCCCCGTCCGGAACCTTGCCCTGATAAGGAGTCCCTATGTGACCCTAGAACAGGGTGACCAGGGGCAAAGCCCTAAGTATCAAGGCAAGGAGAGGTATATAACCGTAATAAATTGTGTGTGCCGCAAGATGTTGACATATGGAAATGAAGGGTAGACAAGCGCAAAATGCTTGCGCGTCCATTGATATGTAAGCGTGTCCCAACAACAACTTGCGGCACCCACAGAATTAACAGCCAGATTTATGATTATCTTTCTGTGTCCGGGGTGCAAAGTTGGTGTATTGCACCCACAAAAAATCGCACTAACACTGTCGCTCACTTCAGCTGCCTGCTTTCAGTGAGGCCGGACTAGGACTAGGAGTTAGGAGGAGGCCGACATGATAGGTTTTGGAAGGAAGGGCTGGGCAGGAGGGAGTTAATAGCTGTTGGTGAGGGGGGTGGTTAGGCGGGGGGTGGGATTTAGGTGTTAAAAGGTGGTGTCTGCGTGGGAGCGGGCATCATTTTGTGTTGTGAGAAGAACTCTTACCGGCGCGATGTCCCACTCGGTGGAGAAAGTTATGCAGCAGTTGAGGTCGACAGCGGAGGCCAGGGGCCCTGACTGGCTTCAGGAACACGTAGCCTGTTGCAGGGGGAGGCGGTGAGTACGGCGAGCCCGCTGCCAAACGCTAGATGGCCGCTGTTGGTACGGCCACTGGCGCGCCTGAGCCCTGAGGACACCCCCAGGGTCCGGTGCCTAGTCAGGAGCCCCTCAGGGAACCCTCTGCGCCAGGAAGTCGGCGTCCAAGCTCCTTCCAGGTCCTCCCGGCGTGGTAGGAATCTGACATGTCGGCGAAATCCAATGCAGGGCGGGGGGACAACTACCTCGTCCTCGGGGGCATGGTGGCAGGACCTGGTACTGCAGGCTCCCCCCTCTCGGTGGGGGGAGGCCGGCTCAGCGCAGGAGAGGCAGTAGCAGCGGGAAACACAAGGCTGTGCACCGAGAGGAGGGGAGTGTGCACAGGCCTCATCAGCTTGACGGACAGCCCTTGGCTGGTCCTGCCCACAGGGAGGAAGAAGATGAATCCGAGTCAGCGCAGAGGAGGATGCTGGGATGTGGTGTTCAAGCAAGTCGACGGCGACGGGTCGACGAGGCTTGGAGTCAGTGGGGCGACAGGTGGTTCGGGTGTCAGGGTTGGCGGTTCGGTGTGTCAGTTCAAACGCAGGCAGGCGGCAAGGACGATAGGCCCAGGGTAGACGATGCGGCGAGGGGGGAGGTGTATGTGTGCTTCGAGGGCCCCCTGGGGGCGCACTTGAAGCAGGAGGTGAGAGAAAGGATATCGCAAGGGGAGTATGTCGATATTTTTTTGCTTCTCCACTTGGAGCGTTTTAATTTGGACTTAGGTAAGAGGGATGTGGTTCAAAAGGACGAGGAGGAAAAGCGGTGGTATCGTCTGATAACACACACTTTTACAAATTGGCTCCAGGCGTTCGCCATTATAGCGAGTGTGATTGGGGTGAAAGTGCCAGATAGCTGTTCAGCGCTATTTTGTTGTTTGGATGCTATTGGGAAGGCTTATAGAGTTTATGGGGGCTCTGGGTGGCTTAGGGAAGGCGGTCCCCCCTAGCATGCGGTGGGACCATAAAGACATAGGGTTATGAATGAGGGTGATGGCGCCGGTGAGGAACACCTTTCAGGGGGAACAGGCCAATCCGGGTTTGCAGCGGCTAAGGGCCTGTGCTTTCTGTTTAACAAAGGGAGTGTCACGGCTGTATGTGAGCAACAAGAGCATGCACAGAAAATAGAGCTACTGACCGGACCCAAACTAGGGAGGATAAAGGGTAACCCCTGTCAGACCCTCGAAAGCTCTCCCTATGCTGCTAAGCCCATGCCCGGATCCAAATGGTGGAAGGAGGCATGCCCGCGTACCTAAGACTGATGACCACTGTAACCCCTACAATAGTGGAAGGGGCACGGCCACCGGTGCCCTGCTCAGAATATGGAGGGAACCGTGGTCGCCTCGGATCCAGTCAGAAAACACACAGATACACAACAATGTCTGCACACTTAGCTGAAGGGGCTGCAGCCGCAGTGAAGACGGATCCAAAGACAGGCTGGCAATATCTGGAGTACTTGCTGCAGCAGAACACAGGTCCAGTGAAAGGATAGCATACAAGGGAAGATACTCAAGCAAGAGCTACAACCCAAATGAGAAATATAATCCACACCTACAATAGGAGGAGGGGGAATATAAAGGCAGGGAAATCAAACGCAGCTGGGAGGAAGGAAACAGAAAACTCCTCCCAGCTCTAGTAGTGACATCATCACAGGGGTGGAGAAACAGAGCTGTGAGAACGTCCCAAAGCTCTGGTAGTGACAGTACCCCCCCCCCCCCTTCTACGGGTGGACTCCGGACACCCAGGACCCACCTTCTCAGGATGAGCCCTATGAAATGCCCTGATGAGGCGAGTGGCTTTAATGTCCGACACCGGAACCCACATCCTCTCCTCAGGACCATAACCCTTCCAATGAACGAGGTACTGGAGAGAACTGCGGACAATGCGAGAGTCCACAATTCTGGAAACCTCAAACTCCAGATTGCCATCAACCAAAATCGGAGGAGGAGGCAAAGAGGAGGGTACCGTGGGCTGGACATATGGTTTTAAGAGAGATCTGTGAAATACATTATGTATCTTCCAAACCCGTGGAAGATCAAGACGGAAGGCAACAGGATTGATGACTGACAAGATTTTATAAGGCCCAATAAACTTGGGACCCAATTTCCAGGAGGGAACCTTCAGTTTAATATTTCTTGTAGACAACCACACCAGATCACCCACACTCAGGTCCGGACCAGGCACACGTCTCTTATCAGCCACACGCTTATACTTCTCACTCATCTTTCTAAGATTACTCTGAATCTTTTGCCAAATGGTAGACAAAGATGAGGAAAATCTCTCCTCCTCAGGTAAACCAGAAAGAGCCCCTCCCGAGAATGTCCCAAACTGCGGATGGAACCCATATGCACCAAAGAATGGCGACTTATCAGAAGATTCTTGACGACAGTTGTTCAGAGCAAACTCAGCAAGAGGGAGAAATGAACACCAATCCTCCTGGTTCTCTGCCACGAAACAGCGCAAATATGTCTCCAGATTCTGATTGAGGCGCTCAGTCTGACCATTCGACTGCGGGTGAAAAGCAGAAGAGAAGGACAGCCGAACCCCCAGGCGAGAACAGAAAGCCTTCCAGAACCTGGACACAAACTGCGTGCCTCTATCGGAAACAATATCAGAGGGAATGCCATGCAATTTAACAATATGGTCGACAAAAGCTTGCGCCAACGTTTTAGCATTGGGTAAACCAGGGAAAGGTACGAAATGAGCCATCTTGCTAAAACGGTCCACCACCACCAGGATCACCGACTTCCCTGAGGAACGAGGAAGATCCATGATAAAGTCCATGGACAGGTGTGTCCAAGGACGGGAAGGTATGGGTAACGGGAGAAGGGAACCTGAAGGCCGTGAACGAGGGACCTTAGCGCGAGCGCATGTCTCACAAGCAGCCACAAAACCCTCCACCGACTTACGAAGAGCCGGCCACCAAAATCTCAGAGCAATGAGATCTACCGTGGCTCTACTCCCGGGGTGACCAGCAAGAACAGTATCATGATGCTCCTTGAAGAGTTTGTGACGTAGCTCAGGAGGCACAAACAACTTCCCAGAAGGACAACGGGCAGGTGCCTCAGTCTGGGCAGCCTGGACCTCAGCCTCCAAATCCGAATATAGAGCAGAAACAACTACCCCCTCCGCCAAAATGGGACCCGGGTCCTCGGAGTTTCCTCCTCCCGGAAAACAGCGAGAGAGAGCATCAGCCTTCACATTTTTGATCCCAGGGCGGAATGTGACGACAATATTGAATCTGGAGAAGAACAGAGACCATCTGGCCTGTCTCGGATTCATACGCCTGGCCGACTCCAAGTATGCCAGATTCTTATGGTCGGTAAAAACGGTGATAGGGTGCCTGGCCCCCTCCAACCAATGGCGCCATTCCTCGAAAGCCAACTTGATGGCCAACAACTCCCTATCTCCCACATCATAGTTTTTCTCTGCCGGGGAGAGTTTTTTAGAGAAAAAGGCACAGGGTCGCCATTTGGCAGGAGAAGGGCCCTAGGACAAAACCGCACCCACACCCACCTCGGAAGCATCCACCTCAACAATAAAAGGTAAGGAAACATCGGCATGCACCAAGACGGGAGCAGATGCAAAACTCTCTTTAATCTTAGAAAAAGCTGCAAGCGCCTCCTCCGACCAAGAGGAAAAATCCGCCCCCTTTTTTGTCATGTCAGTTAGGGGTTTGACAACAGAGGAATAATTCAAAATGAACTTTCTGTAATAGTTCGCAAAACCCAGAAAGCGCATCAATGCCTTCTGATTCTCAGGAAGCTCCCACTCAAGTACAGCACGGACCTTCTCCGGATCCATGCGAAAACCAGAAGCAGAGAGGAGAAAACCCAGAAATTGAATCTCCGATACCATAAAAACACATTTCTCCAGCTTGGCGTACAATTTATTTTCCCGCAGAATCTGCAGAACCTGAAAAAGATGATCCTGATGGGTCTGAACATCAGGGGAAAAAATCAAAATATCATCAAGATACACCAATACAAATTTCCCCATTAAATGGTAGAAAATACTGTTAACAAAATGCTGAAAGACGGCCGGAGCATTCATCAGGCCGAAAGGCATAACGAGATTCTCGAAATGCCCGTTAGGGGTATTAAAGGCCGTTTTCCATTCATCCCCCTCTCTGACCCTGACCAGGTTGTACGCGCCTCTCAAATCCAATTTGGAAAAAACCTTGGCCCCAACAATTTGGTTGAAGAGGTCCGGGATCAGAGGAAGGGGATAGGGATCGCGAATCGTGATACGGTTCAGCTCCCTAAAATCTAGGCAAGGTCTCAGAGAGCCATCTTTTTTTTTAACAAAAAAAAAACCAGCGGCAACAGGTGATTTTGAGGGACGAATATGCCCCTTATCGAGACTCTCGGAGATATAGGTTTGCATTGCGATTCTTTCCGGTTGTGAGAGATTGTAGAGGCGAGCTTTTGGCAGCTTGGCGCCGGGAATGAGGTTAATGGGACAGTCAAACTCCCGGTGAGGAGGTAGCTCCTGAACACCGCTCTCGGAAAACACGTCCGAGAAATCAGAGAGAAATGATGGCACAGTTTTAGTAGACACCTCTGCAAAAGTCGCTGTGAGACAATTCTCTCTACAAAAGTCACTCCACTCATTTATTTGCCTTCCTTGCCAATCAATAGTGGGGTTATGTCTAGTGAGCCAGGGTAACCCCAAAACTAGAGGAGAAGGCAATCCGTTAAGGACAAAACAAGATATATCCTCCACATGAGTGTCACCTACAGCTAACCGGATATTGTGAACAATGCCCTTCAGAGATCTCTGTGAGAGTGGAGCAGAGTCAATAGCAAAAACAGGTATATCCTTTTCTAATGTGCAAACCTGAAAACCATGCATGGCTACAAATTGAGTGTCAATAAGATTGACGGCCGCTCCACTATCAACAAAAATCTCACAAGAAATGACTTTGCTCTCTAGCGCCACCCTGGCAGACAGGAGAAAATGGGAACTGCAGGTCAGAGGAAAAGCATCAATTCCTACATCAACTTTGCCCAAAGTAGCAGATGAAGCAGAGTTTGATGATT
The DNA here is from genome assembly GCF_905171765.1 of Bufo bufo. Classification (NCBI taxonomy): domain Eukaryota; kingdom Metazoa; phylum Chordata; class Amphibia; order Anura; family Bufonidae; genus Bufo; species Bufo bufo. The sequence continues at coordinate 230,035,950 of NC_053391.1, forward strand.
TACCTTTTGAGGTTTTTCTCTTATTATCGCTCTTAGTACAGTTCAAGAATCTCCTAGACGGACAAACATTTGCCAAATGACCTATGCCCCCACAACAAAAACACACCATACTCTGAGGACTAAATCCTCTTTTATCAGGGGCAAGTCGACCTAGCTGCATGGGCTCCTCCTCAGAGGGGAGCGAGACAGGATGAGGCCCCTACACACTGAATGAGTCCGCACCACTGCCCCTAGACTGACAATGGCTGGACAGAGAGGTCTCGTTTCTTTCTCTAAGACGCCTGTCAAGGCGTACCGCCAATGACATGGCAGACTCTAAGGACGTTGGTCTCTCATGGAAAGCAAACGCATCTTTCAATCTCTCTGAGAGACCATGACAGAACTGACTCCGGAGTGCAGCATCATTCCAACCTGAATCAGCTGCCCATCTCCGAAATTCAGAACAATAAAGCTCCGCAGACAGTTTGCTCTGGCATAAAAAACGTAAGTTAGATTCGGCCAGAGCAACACGATCCGGGTCATCATATATCTGCCCCAGGGCCACAAAAAATCCTTCCACGGATCAAAGGGAGGGATCCCCTGATGGCAGCGAAAAAGCCCAAGTCTGAGCATTACCCCTGAGCAGGGAGATGACAATCCTCACCCTCTGCTCCTGATTACCAGAGGAATGTGGACACAAGCAAAAATGGAGTTTGCATGCCTCTCTGAAGCGAACAAAACTCTCACTGCCCCCTGGAGAACGTTTCCGGAAGTGAGACCTTTGGCTCGCAACAGACTCCATGGGCCGGAGCAGAGCCCAATGCTTGAAGCTGAGTCATAGATTGACGGAGATCCGCTACCTCCAAAGAAAGACCCTGCATGCGGTCAACCAGGCCAGAAAGCGGATCCATGTCAAAAAAGACGGTTTTGGTGGATTATAATGTCACGGCTGTATGTGAGCAACAAGAGCATGCACAGAAAATAGAGCTACTGACCGGACCCAAACTAGGGAGGATAAAGGGTGACCCCTGTCAGACCCTTGAAAGCTCTCCCTATGCTGCTAAGCCCATGCCCGGATCCAAATGGTGGAAGGAGGCATGCCCGCGTACCTAAGACTGATGACCACTGTAACCCCTACAATAGTGGAAGGGGCACGGCCACCGGTGCCCTGCTCAGAATATGGAGGGAACCGTGGTCGCCTCGGATCCAGTCAGAAAACACACAGATACACAACAATGTCTGCACACTAAGCTGAAGGGGCTGCAGCCGCAGTGAAGACGGAACCAAAGACAGGCTGGCAATATCCGGAGTACTTGCTGCAGCAGAACACAGGTCCAGTGAAAGGATAGCATACAAGGGAAGATACTCAAGCAAGAGCTACAACCCAAATGAGAAATATAATCCACACCTACAATAGGAGGAGGGGGAATATAAAGGCAGGGAAATCAAACGCAGCTGGGAGGAAGGAAACAGAAAACTCCTCCTTGCTCTAGTAGTGACATCATCACAGGGGTGGAGAAACAGAGCTGTGAGAACGTCCCAAAGCTCTGGTAGTGACAGGGAGTTGCAAGTTTGGGGCAAAATGTAAATTCAAACATGAGTGTTCGTCCTGCGGGGGAGGTCACGGGGCTAGCAGTTGCTTCCGGGGTGCGAAACAGAGAGGGGGCAAGACTGTTGCGAAGGGGTCTATCTAGAGAGATGCCCAGATCGGGGTGCAGCAGAATTTTTAAGGAAGGGCTTCACGGAGGGTTTTAGTATCCCGTCTCGTCCGGGGGAGCCGGTAATTGCGGTTACGAAAAATCTACGTTCGGCTTTAGAGCACCCGGAGGTGGTGTCGGACAAATTGGCTAAGGAGGTTGCGTTGGGTAGGATGGATGGGCCTTTCGCGGAATTACCGTTAATTTGAGGGTTTCCCCAGTGGGTGGGGTGCCCAAAAAGGAGCCGAACAAGTTTCGGCTTATTCATCATTTATAGTGGCCAAAGGGGGCGTCGGTTAATGAGGGTATTGATCCTAAGTAGAGTTGAGCGGACACCTGGATGTTCGGGTTCGACGGGTTCAGCCGAACTTCGGAAAAAAGTTTGAGTTCCGGACCCGAACTTGACCCCGAACCCCATTGAAGTCAATGGGGACCCAAACTTTTAAGCACTAAAATGGCTGTTAAAATGTCATGGAAAGGGCTAGAATGCTTCAAATGTCGTCAAAATGTGGTTAAGAGCATGGCAAGTGCTCTGCAAACAAATGTGGATAGGGAAATGACTTAAAATAACATAAAATACGTAAAAATAAAAAATAATAATCTTGATCTAGGAGGACCAGGTCCATATGGAGTAGGAGGTTGGAGGAGGCAGTATAGGTGGAAGTGGCGGTGGAGGAGGAGGAGGTAGCCTACACTGCTTTTTATTTTAAAATTTATTTATATTTTTAAAAATTAGGGTACACCCCAGAACATTGGGAAATATAACTCTCCAGTTGTGCTAAACACACGTTCAGACAATACACCGGCTGCAGGGCAGGCCAGCACCTCCAAGGCGTAAAGGGCAAGCTCAGGCCATGTGCCCAATTTGGAGACCCAGAAGTTGCAGGGGCTGACCCCTGTAAGTTAGTTCGTGTAGGCGCGTGCATACTTACTGCCCCACCATTTCGCACGTCCCCGTGATGTTCACGATCCAATTTGATATCTGCTCTATCAACTTTCGATGTTCTTTTATGCGCCTACCATGGTCATTACGGGTGGCTGGGAATCAGGGTTCCAGGCTGGAGAGGGAACGTGAGAAAAAGAGACCAAATTTAAGGGAGATAAATTTATTTAAAAAAATTGGGATCAAAAAGAAATGTGAGAAAAGCTATTGAGGCGCAAATGTGGGACAAATTACAGAAGCCCAAATGTGGGCCAAAAGAGTCAAGCGGAATTGTGGGAAAAGCTATTGAGGCGCAAATGTTGGCCAAAAGAGTATAGCGGAAATGTGAGACAAAGTATTGAAGCTTAAATGTGGTACAACTTGTTTAAGTTTAAGCATTGAATCAAAGGAAGTGGCGCACATCAATTAAAGAAGCATTTCAGAAATTTTATTCCCTGTCACCTATGCCGAGCAGGGGTTTCTTCACGTCTAAAATTGTATAATGTCAACCCAAGAATGTAACAGAAAAATTACAGAAATTAATTAACCTGTCTACTTGTTAGAGCAGGGGTCTATGACAGAAAACAATTGTATATTGTCAACCTAAAATGTAAAATAAAAATTATTGAAATTTATTAAGCTGTCAACTAGGTAGAGGAGGGGTATATTACAAACTTAAAAATTTGTGAATTTGACCCTAAAATGTAACTGACAAATTTTATTATTTTTTTTTACCGGTCTAATAGGTATAGCAGTGGTACATCACACCAAAAAATTAGTGAATTTCACTATAAAAAGTAACAGATAATTTTTTTTTATGTTTAACCTGTCTACTAGGTATAGCAGTGGTACTTCACACCCAAAAATTTTAGAATTTCAACTGTAACTGACAAATATATTTTTTTTGTTAACCGGCCTACTGTGTATAGCAGTGGTACTATGTTGATTCCAGCTTCAGCATATAAAAGTTTTCTTTATTCAGCTTGTAGTATAAAATCCGACACAAAATCACATGGAGAGACACGGATAGATTGTGACGCGTTTCGGGCTGTGGTATTGAGCCCTTCTTCAAGACAATACACCAGTGTACTAAAAACAAAAGCTTTATATACCACACAAATGGATATGCTCCTCCTTCTTCAATTACTGAATTGATTGGAGACTGTGTCCCAGACCCAGGTGCTACTGGATTAGGAGAACCTCCCAGGAACACAAGGGTGGGGACACAGTGTTTCACCAAAACTTTCACATACAAAGAAGCCAATACATGTATATATATATAATAATACACTACATATACTACAAGGTTAAATCATGCTTTCTATTCAAACCCTTTGGTATGCAAGTGTCTAAAATGAACATCCAGTATGTTTCCCTACTTAGAAGTTTTTGTTAGCGATCACCTCCTCTGACAGGTGTGGAGACCATCTCCACTCCCTGTACAGAGAACGCAGAGGTATCGCCCTTGTGAACAGTGGCAAAATGTCTTGTTGCCGCTGAGACATTACGAGACAGAAAATGAGGGACATCGCTCAAATGTTTTCTTATACGCACCTTCAGTTCATTGGTGGTACACCCGACATATTGTAAATTACATATTTTACATGTTATAACATATACCACATGATCTGTTTTACAGTTTATATATTGTTTCAGCAGATGTTTTTTATTATTTGCCGTGGATGTAACCTCTTTTGAAATGGACATATGTCGACAGCAGATACATTTTTTGCTGCCCCATTTATAGTTCCCATTTATTTTAGGCCAAATGCTTGTTCTAGGAGAATTTTCCCTAAACAAGCTAGGGAGGAAGAAGATGGCATAATATAGTATCCACAGGGGTAAAATGTGTAGCAAAAAGAGCCCCTACAGTGGGCCAAAAAATCAGCCCTAGCTTGTTTAGGGAAAATTCTCCTAGAACAAGCATTTGGCCTAAAATAAATGGGAACTATAAATGCGGCAGCAAAAAATGTATCTGCTGTCGACATATGTCCATTTCAAAAGAGGTTACATCCACGGCAAATAATAAAAAACATCTGCTGAAACAATATATAAACTGTAAAACAGATCATGTGGTATATGTTATAACATGTAAAATATGTAATTTACAATATGTCGGGTGTACCACCAATGAACTGAAGGTGCGTATAAGAAAACATTTGAGCGATGTCCCTCATTTTCTGTCTCGTAATGTCTCAGCGGCAACAAGACATTTTGCCACTGTTCACAAGGGCGATACCTCTGCGTTCTCTGTACAGGGAGTGGAGGTGGTCTCCACACCTGTCAGAGGAGGTGATCGCAAACAAAAACTTCTAAGTAGGGAAACATACTGGATGTTCATTTTAGACACTTGCATACCAAAGGGTTTGAATAGAAAGCATGATTTAACCTTGCAGTATATGTAGTGTATTATTATATATATATATATATATATATACATGTATTGGCTTCTTTGTATGTGAAAGTTTTGGTGAAACACTGTGTCCCCACCCATGTGTTCCTGGGAGGTTCTCCTAATCCAGTAGCACCTGGGTCTGGGACACAGTCTCCAATCAATTCAGTAATTAAAGAAGGAGGAGCATATCCATTTGTGTGGTATATAAAGCTTTTGTTTTTAGTACACTGGTGTATTGTCTTGAAGAAGGGCTCAATACCACAGCCCGAAACGCGTCACAATCTATCCGTGTCTCTCCATGTGATTTTGTGTCGGATTTTATACTACAAGCTGAATAAAGAAAACTTTTATACGCTGAAGCTGGAATCAACCTTTTCTTTTGCTCTTGGACTTATAAAGTGTGGCTAGGTTCAAGCCACTTCTTTTCCGTGCTTCACACAGGTGACCAAAGGTGAGAGCTGCTAAAACCCTTTCTCTTATCATACGAGCAGTGGTACTATACACCCAAAAATTGGTTAATTTCACCAGAAAATGTTAATGACAATTTTATTTTTATTTTTTAACTGGCCTACTAGGTATAGCAGTGGTACTATACAACCAAAAATTGGTGAATTTCACAAAAAAAATGTTAATGACAATAATTTTTTTTTTTTTTAACCGGCCTACTAGGTATAGCAGTGGTACTATACACCCAAAAATTGGTGAATTTGACCAGAAAATGTAAATGACAAAGTAGTGAAATTATATGGAGTAGGAGTAGGAGTTTGAGGAGGCGGTGGACGTTCCTCATCCTCTGCCTTCACCTTGTGCTTCCACTGTGCCCCCGCTGTCAGGTGGGAATGCCACCAGCAGCGCGTCTACCAGCGTGCGCTTGTACTCGCGCATCTTACAATCACTCTCTAGGGACGGAATTAAGGACGGTACGTTGTCCTTGTAACGGGGATCCAGCAGCGTGGCCACCCAGTAATCAGCACAAGTTAGAATGTGGGCAACTCGGCGGTCGTTGTGGAGACACTGCAGCATGTAATCATGTGTGCCAAGCTGCTTAGAGGCAACGAAAAGCTGTCCTCTGTGGGAGGTGTATCGTCTGTGTCCTCTCTATCCTCCCATCCACGCACCAGTGATGGCCATGAGCTGGTCTGGGTGCCACCCTGCTGTGAACATGGTTCCTCCTCCTCCATCTCCTCCTCCTCATCCTCCACCTCGTCATCCTCCAGAACTGTGCCCTGGCTGGACAATTGTGTACCTGGCGTTTGTGGGTGCAGGAACCCACCCTCGGAGCCACTTGGGAATGACTGGCCGGAAACCCTACAAAATGATCCCTCTTCCTCCTCCTCCTCCTGTGCCACATCCTCTTCCATCATCGCTAGGAGCGTTTTTTCAAGGAGGCATAGAAGTGGGATAGTAACGCTGAGAATGGCAAAATCGGCATTGGCCATGTTGGTGGAGTACTTTAAACAGCACAACAAGGAACACAGGTTTCGCATGGAGGCCCAGTCATTGGTGGTAAAGTGGTGCTGTTCCGCCGAGCAATTCACCAGTGCGTGCTCCAGCTGAAACTCCACTATCGCCTTCTGCTGCTTGCACAGTCTGGCCAGCATGTGCAAGGTGGAGTTCCACCTTGTGGGCACGTCGCATATGAGGCGGTGAGGGGGAAGGCCGAAGTTACGCTGCAGCGCTGACAGGCGAGCAGCAGCAGGGTGAGAACACCGAAAGCGCGCACAGACGGCCCGCACTTTATGCAGCAGCTTTGACATATCGGGATAATTTTTAAGGAATCTCTGGACCACTAAATTCAGCACATGCTCCAGGCAAGGGATGTGCATCAAACCGGCTAGTCCCAGAGCTGCTACGAGATTTCGCCCATTATCGCACACCACCAGGCCGGGCTTAAGGCTGACTGGCACAAACCACTCATCGGTCTGTTGTTCAAGGCCCATCCACAGCTCCTGCGCAGTGTGGGGTTTGTCCCCAAACAGATACATTTTAAAACTGCCTGCTGTCGTTTACCCCTGGCTGTGCTGAAGTTGGTGGTGAAGGTGTTACGCTGACCGGATGAGGAGCTGGTAGAGGATGAGGAAGCAGAGTAGGAGGAGGAAGCAACAGGAGGCAAACTGAAGCGCCCTGCAATCCTCGGTGGTGGAAGGACATGCGCCAAACTGCTATCCGCCTCAGGCCCAGTCGCCACTGCATTTACCCAGTGTGCTGTTATGGAGATATAACGGCCCTGACCGTGCTTACTGGTCCACGTAACCATAGTGAGGTGCACCTTGCCACAGATTGCGTTGCACAGTGCACACCTGATTTTGTCCCCTACTTGGTTGTGCAGGGAAGGGATGGCTCGCCATGAAAAGTAGTGGCGGCTGGGCACGACGTACTGTGGGACAGCCACTGCCATAAGGCCTTTAAAACTATCTGTCTCTACCAGACGGAATGACAGCATTTCAAAGGCCAGTAATTTTGAAATGCTGGCATTCAGGGCTAGGGATCGCGGGTGGGTAGGGGGGTACTTCCTCTTCCTCTTCAGCGTTTGGTATATGGAGAGCTGAACGCTTCCGTGGGATATTGTGGAGATGCTTGGAGACCCAGGTGTTGGTGTCACTGGCAGATCCTATGTTTGCAGGGTGCCAGGTGGCACTGTCACTCCAGAGGTGAATGAAGAGGTCGCGACTGCAGCAGAAGAGGAAGCAGGAGGAGCCAGAGACCTTTCTTGGTTTTTGAGGTGTCTACTCCACTGCAGCTCGTGCATTGCACTTAAATGCCTGGTCATGCAGGTTGTGCTCAGGTTGAGAACGTTTATGCCTCGCTTCAGGCTCTGATTGCATAGCGTGCAAACCATTTGTGTCTGGTCGTCAGCACATTGTCTGAAGAATTGCCATGCCAGGGAACTCCTTGGAGCTGACTTTGGTGTGCTCGGTCCCTTTCTGCGGTGGGCAGTAGGAGGCGTACTGTCTAGAGGACGGCCGCTCCGCTTTTGCACCCTGCTCCCTCTTCTGCTGTGCTGGTGGCTCTGTGCGACCACCGGCCCTTCCTCCGAACTTCATAGGTCACTCGCATGACCTTGATCCATGTGGGGTCGAGGACCTCATCGTCCTCCACATCATCTTCCACCCAGTCTTCACCCCTTCCTTGTCAGTCTGCACACTTTCGAAAGCCCCAGCAGTTGGCACCTGTGTTTCATCATCATCCGAGACGTGCTACGATGGTCCTCCCATGTACTCATCTTGAAAGATAAGTGGTTGGGCATCGGTGCACTCAATCTCTTCCACTTCTGGGGCAGGGCAGAGTGGATGGCCCTGGGAAACCCTGCTAACAGAGTCATCAAAAATCAGAAGAAACTGCTGCATGACTTGGGGCTCAGACTGCTTGGCTGATTTGCAAGGGGGTGAGGTAAAAGACTGATGGACATCGGCTGCAGGTGCCAACTGTGGTCTTTCAGCAGGAGACTGGGTGGGAGACAATGTGAAGGAACTTGATCCACTGTCAGCAACCCAATCTACTATCGCCTGTACTTGTTCAGGCCTCACCATTCGTAGATCAGCATTAGGCCCGACCAAATACCGCTGCAGGTTTTGTCGCCTACTCGCACCTGAGGAAGGGCTTGTGCGTGTAGCTGGCACAGATGGACCACGTCCACTCCCTGCAACAGGAGCTCCACCAGCAGCACCACGACCTGGGCCACGTCCAAATTTTTAAAATTTTGGATCTTGCCCTAAATGGGTGTTTAATTAATAGTAGAATAGAACGACAGTATGTAAAGGGTGTATCTCACACGGTCTGAACCAGTGTAGGCCTAAATTAAATATTTCTTTGCCTTCACCTTGTGCTTCCACTGTGCCCCCGCTGTCAGGTAGGAATGCCACCAGCAGCGCGTCTACCAGCGTGCGCTTGTACTCGCGCATCTTACGATCACTCTCTAGGGACGGAATTAAGGACGGTACGTTGTCCTTGTAACGGGGATCCAGCAGCGTGGCCACCCAGTAATCAGCACAAGTTAGAATGTGGGCAACTCGGCGGTCGTTGTGGAGACACTGCAGCATGTAATCATGTGTGCCAAGCTGCCCAAAGGCAACGAAAAGCTGTCCTCTGTGGGAGGTGTATCGTCTGTGTCCTCTCTATCCCCCCATCCACGCACCAGTGATGGCCATGAGCTGGTCTGGGTGCCACCCTGCTGTGAACATGGTTCCTCCTCCTCCATCTCCTCCTCCTCATCCTCCACCTCGTCATCCTCCAGAACTGTGCCCTGGCTGGACAATTGTGTACCTGGCGTTTGTGGGTGCAGGAACCCACCCTCGGAGCCACTTGGGAATGACTGGCCGGAAACCCTACAAAATGATCCCTCTTCCTCCTCCTCCTCCTGTGCCACATCCTCTTCCATCATCGCTAGGAGCGTTTTTTCAAGGAGGCATAGAAGTGGGATAGTAACGCTGAGAATGGCAAAATCGGCATTGGCCATGTTGGTGGAGTACTTTAAACAGCACAACAAGGAACACAGGTTTCGCATGGAGGCCCAGTCATTGGTGGTAAAGTGGTGCTGTTCCGCCGAGCAATTCACCAGTGCGTGCTCCAGCTGAAACTCCACTATCGCCTTCTGCTGCTTGCACAGTCTGGCCAGCATGTGCAAGGTGGAGTTCCACCTTGTGGGCACGTCGCATATGAGGCGGTGAGGGGGAAGGCCGAAGTTACGCTGCAGCGCTGACAGGCGAGCAGCAGCAGGGTGAGAACACCGAAAGCGCGCACAGACGGCCCGCACTTTATGCAGCAGCTTTGACATATCGGGATAATTTTTAAGGAATCTCTGGACCACTAAATTCAGCACATGCGCCAGGCAAGGGATGTGCATCAAACCGGCTAGTCCCAGAGCTGCTACGAGATTTCGCCCATTATCGCACACCACCAGGCTGGGCTTGAGGCTGACTGGCACAAACCACTCATCGGTCTGTTGTTCAAGGCCCATCCACAGCTCCTGCGCAGTGTGGGGTTTGTCCCCAAACAGATAAATTTTAAAACTGCCTGCTGTCGTTTACCCCTGGCTGTGCTGAAGTTGGTGGTGAAGGTGTTACGCTGACCGGATGAGGAGCTGGTAGAGGATGAGGAAGCAGAGTAGGAGGAGGAAGCAACAGGAGGCAAACTTAAGCGCCCTGCAATCCTCGGTGGTGGAAGGACATGCGCCAAACTGCTATCCGCCTCAGGCCCAGCCGCCACTGCATTTACCCAGTGTGCTGTTATGGAGATATAACGGCCCTGACCGTGCTTACTGGTCCACGTAACCATAGTGAGGTGCACCTTGCCACAGATTGCGTTGCACAGTGCACACCTGATTTTGTCCCCTACTTGGTTGTGCAGGGAAGGGATGGCTCGCCTTGAAAAGTAGTGGCGGCTGGGCACGACGTACTGCGGGACAGCCACTGCCATAAGGCCTTTAAAACTATCTGTCTCTACCAGACGGAATGACAGCATTTCAAAGGCCAGTAATTTTGAAATGCTGGCATTCAGGGCTAGGGATCGCGGGTGGGTAGGGGGGTACTTCCTCTTCCTCTTCAGCGTTTGGTATATGGAGAACTGAACGCTTCCGTGGGATATTGTGGAGATGCTTGGAGACCCAGGTGTTGGTGTCACTGGCAGATCCTATGTTTGCAGGGTGCCAGCTGGCACTGTCACTCCAGAGGTGAATGAAGAGGTCGCGACTGCAGCAGAAGAGGAAGCAGGAGGAGCCAGAGACCTTTCTTGGTTTTTGAGGTGTCTACTCCACTGCAGCTCGTGCATTGCACTTAAATGCCTGGTCATGCAGGTTGTGCTCAGGTTGAGAACGTTTATGCCTCGCTTCAGGCTCTGATTGCATAGCGTGCAAACCATTTGTGTCTGGTCGTCAGCACATTGTCTGAAGAATTGCCATTCCAGGGAACTCCTTGGAGCTGACTTTGGTGTGCTCGGTCCCTTTCTGCGGTGGGCAGTAGGAGGCGTACTGTCTAGAGGACGGCCGCTCCGCTTTTGCACCCTGCTCCCTCTTCTGCTGTGCTGGTGGCTCTGTGCGACCACCGGCCCTTCCTCCGAACTTCATAGGTCACTCGCATGACCTTGATCCATGTGGGGTCGAGGACCTCATCGTCCTCCACATCATCTTCCACCCAGTCTTCACCCCTTCCTTGTCAGTCTGCACACTTTCGAAAGCCCCAGCAGTTGGCACCTGTGTTTCATCATCATCCGAGACGTGCTACGATGGTCCTCCCATGTACTCATCTTGAAAGATAAGTGGTTGGGCATCGGTGCACTCAATCTCTTCCACTTCTGGGGCAGGGCAGAGTGGATGGCCCTGGGAAACCCTGCTAACAGAGTCATCAAAAATCAGAAGAAACTGCTGCATGACTTGGGGCTCAGACTGCTTGGCTGATTTGCAAGGGGGTGAGGTAAAAGACTGATGGACATCGGCTGCAGGTGCCAACTGTGGTCTTTCAGCAGGAGACTGGGTGGGAGACAATGTGAAGGAACTTGATCCACTGTCAGCAACCCAATCTATTATCGCCTGTACTTGTTCAGGCCTCACCATTCGAAGAGCAGCATTAGGCCCGACCAAATACCGCTGCAGGTTTTGTCGCCTACTCGCACCTGAGGAAGGGCTTGTGCGTGTAGCTGGCACAGATGGACCACGTCCACTCCCTGCAACAGGAGCTCCACCAGCAGCACCACGACCTGGGCCACGTCCAAATTTTTAAAATTTTGGATCTTGCCCTAAATGGGTGTTTAATTAATAGTAGAATAGAACGACAGTATGTAAAGGGTGTATTTCACACGGTCTGAACCAGTGTAGGCCTAAATTAAATATTTCTTTGCCTTCACCTTGTGCTTCCACTGTGCCCCCGCTTTCAGGTGGGAATGCCACCAGCAGCGCGTCTACCAGCGTGCGCTTGTACTCGCGCATCTTACGATCACTCTCTAGGGACGGAATTAAGGACGGTACGTTGTCCTTGTAACGGGGATCCAGCAGCGTGGCCACCCAGTAATCAGCACAAGTTAGAATGTGGGCAACTCGGCGGTCGTTGTGGAGACACTGCAGCATGTAATCATGTGTGCCAAGCTGCCCAGAGGCAACGAAAAGCTGTCCTCTGTGGGAGGTGTATCGTCTGTGTCCTCTCTATCCCCCCATCCACGCACCAGTGATGGCCATGAGCTGGTCTGGGTGCCACCCTGCTGTGAACATGGTTCCTCCTCCTCCATCTCCTCCTCCTCATCCTCCACCTCGTCATCCTCCAGAACTGTGCCCTGGCTGGACAATTGTGTACCTGGCGTTTGTGGGTGCAGGAACCCACCCTCGGAGCCACTTGGGAATGACTGGCCGGAAACCCTACAAAATGATCCCTCTTCCTCCTCCTCCTCCTGTGCCACATCCTCTTCCATCATCGCTAGGAGCGTTTTTTCAAGGAGGCATAGAAGTGGGATAGTAACGCTGAGAATGGCAAAATCGGCATTGGCCATGTTGGTGGAGTACTTTAAACAGCACAACAAGGAACACAGGTTTCGCATGGAGGCCCAGTCATTGGTGGTAAAGTGGTGCTGTTCCGCCGAGCAATTCACCAGTGCGTGCTCCAGCTGAAACTCCACTATCGCCTTCTGCTGCTTGCACAGTCTGGCCAGCATGTGCAAGGTGGAGTTCCACCTTGAGGGCACGTCGCATATGAGGCGGTGAGGGGGAAGGCCGAAGTTACGCTGCAGCGCTGACAGGCGAGCAGCAGCAGGGTGAGAACACCGAAAGCGCGCACAGACGGCCCGCACTTTATGCAGCAGCTTTGACATATCGGGATAATTTTTAAGGAATCTCTGGACCACTAAATTCAGCACATGCGCCAGGCAAGGGATGTGCGTCAAACCGGCTAGTCCCAGAGCTGCTACGAGATTTCGCCCATTATCGCACACCACCAGGCCGGGCTTGAGGCTGACTGGCACAAACCACTCATCGGTCTGTTGTTCAAGGCCCATCCACAGCTCCTGCGCAGTGTGGGGTTTGTCCCCAAACAGATACATTTTAAAACTGCCTGCTGTCGTTTACCCCTGGCTGTGCTGAAGTTGGTGGTGAAGGTGTTACGCTGACCGGATGAGGAGCTGGTAGAGGATGAGGAAGCAGAGTAGGAGGAGGAAGCAATAGGAGGCAAACTGAAGCGCCCTGCAATCCTCGGTGGTGGAAGGACATGCGCCAAACTGCTATCCGCCTCAGGCCCAGCCGCCACTGCATTTACCCAGTGTGCTGTTATGGAGATATAACGGCCCTGACCGTGCTTACTGGTCCACGTAACCATAGTGAGGTGCACCTTGCCACAGATTGCGTTGCACAGTGCACACCTGATTTTGTCCCCTACTTGGTTGTGCAGGGAAGGGATGGCTCGCCTTGAAAAGTAGTGGCGGCTGGGCACGACATACTGTGGGACAGCCACTGCCATAAGGCCTTTAAAACTATGTGTCTCTACCAGACGGAATGACAGCATTTCAAAGGCCAGTAATTTTGAAATGCTGGCATTCAGGGCTAGGGATCGCGGGTGGGTAGGGGGGTACTTCCTCTTCCTCTTCAGCGTTTGGTATATGGAGAGCTGAACGCTTCCGTGGGATATTGTGGAGATGCTTGGAGACCCAGGTGTTGGTGTCACTGGCAGATCCTATGTTTGCAGGGTGCCAGCTGGCACTGTCACTCCAGAGGTGAATGAAGAGGTCGCGACTGCAGCAGAAGAGGAAGCAGGAGGAGCCAGAGACCTTTCTTGGTTTTTGAGGTGTCTACTCCACTGCAGCTCGTGCATTGCACTTAAATGCCTGGTCATGCAGGTTGTGCTCAGGTTGAGAACGTTTATGCCTCGCTTCAGGCTCTGATTGCATAGCGTGCAAACCATTCGTGTCTGGTCGTCAGTACATTGTCTGAAGAATTGCCATGCCAGGGAACTCCTTGGAGCTGACTTTGGTGTGCTCGGTCCCTTTCTGCGGTGGGCAGTAGGAGGCGTACTGTCTAGAGGACGGCCGCTCCGCTTTTGCACCCTGCTCCCTCTTCTGCTGTGCTGGTGGCTCTGTGCGACCACCGGCCCTTCCTCCGAACTTCATAGGTCACTCGCATGACCTTGATCCATGTGGGGTCGAGGACCTCATCGTCCTCCACATCATCTTCCACCCAGTCTTCACCCCTTCCTTGTCAGTCTGCACACTTTCGAAAGCCCCAGCAGTTGGCACCTGTGTTTCATCATCACCCGAGACGTGCTACGATGGTCCTCCCATGTACTCATCTTGAAAGATAAGTGGTTGGGCATCGGTGCACTCAATCTCTTCCACTTCTGGGGCAGGGCAGAGTGGATGGCCCTGGGAAACCCTGCTAACAGAGTCATCAAAAATCAGAAGAAACTGCTGCATGACTTGGGGCTCAGACTGCTTGGCTGATTTGCAAGGGGGTGAGGTAAAAGACTGATGGACATCGGCTGCAGGTGCCAACTGTGGTCTTTCAGCAGGAGACTGGGTGGGAGACAATGTGAAGGAACTTGATCCACTGTAAGCAACCCAATCTACTATCGCCTGTACTTGTTCAGGCCTCACCATTCGTAGAGCAGCATTAGGCCCGACCAAATACCGCTGCAGGTTTTGTCGCCTACTCGCACCTGAGGAAGGGCTTGTGCGTGTAGCTGGCACAGATGGACCACGTCCACTCCCTGCAACAGGAGCTCCACCAGCAGCACCACGACCTGGGCCACGTCCAAATTTTTAAAATTTTGGATCTTGCCCTAAATGGGTGTTTAATTAATAGTAGAATAGAACGACAGTATGTAAAGGGTGTATCTCACACGGTCTGAACCAGTGTAGGCCTAAATTAAATATTTCTTTGCCTTCACCTTGTGCTTCCACTGTGCCCCCGCTGTCAGGTGGGAATGCCACCAGCAGCGCGTCTACCAGCGTGCGCTTGTACTTGCGCATCTTACGATCACTCTCTAGGGACGGAATTAAGGACGGTACGTTGTCCTTGTAACGGGGATCCAGCAGCGTGGCCACCCAGTAATCAGCACAAGTTAGAATGTGGGCAACTCGGCGGTCGTTGTGGAGACACTGCAGCATGTAATCATGTGTGCCAAGCTGCCCAGAGGCAACGAAAAGCTGTCCTCTGTGGGAGGTGTATCGTCTGTGTCCTCTCTATCCCCCCATCCACGCACCAGTGATGGCCATGAGCTGGTCTGGGTGCCACCCTGCTGTGAACATGGTTCCTCCTCCTCCATCTCCTCCTCCTCATCCTCCACCTCGTCATCCTCCAGAACTGTGCCCTGGCTGGACAATTGTGTACCTGGCGTTTGTGGGTGCAGGAACCCACCCTCGGAGCCACTTGGGAATGACTGGCCGGAAACCCTACAAAATGATCCCTCTTCCTCCTCCTCCTCCTGTGCCACATCCTCTTCCATCATCGCTAGGAGCGTTTTTTCAAGGAGGCATAGAAGTGGGATAGTAACGCTGAGAATGGCAAAATCGGCATTGGCCATGTTGGTGGAGTACTTTAACCACCTCAGCCCCCAGTGCTTAAACACCCTGAAAGACCAGGCCACTTTTTACACTTCTGACCTACACTACTTTCACCGTTTATTGCTCGGTCATGCAACTTACCACCCAAATGAATTTTACCTCCTTTTCTTCTCACTAATAGAGCTTTCATTTGGTGGTATTTCATTGCTGCTGACATTTTTACTTTTTTTGTTATTAATCGAAATTTAACGATTTTTTTTGCAAAAAAATGACATTTTTCACTTTCAGTTGTAAAATTTTGCAAAAAAAAACGACATCCATATAGAAATTTTGCTCTAAATTTATAGTTCTACATGTCTTTGATAAAAAAAAAATGTTTGGGTAAAAAAAAAATGGTTTGGGTAAAAGTTATAGCGTTTACAAACTATGGTACAAAAATGTGAATTTCCGCTTTTTGAAGCAGCTCTGACTTTCTGAGCACCTGTCATGTTTCCTGAGGTTCTACAATGCCCAGACAGTACAAACACCCCACAAATGACCCCATTTCTGAAAGTACACACCCTAAGGTATTCGCTGATGGGCATAGTGAGTTCATAGAACTTTTTATTTTTTGTCACAAGTTAGCGGAAAATGATGATTTTTTTTTTTTTTTTTTTTTTCCTTACAAAGTCTCATATTCCACTAACTTGTGACAAAAAATAAAAACTTCTATGAACTCACTATGCCCATCAGCGAATACCTTGGGGTCTCTTCTTTCCAAAATGGGGTCACTTGTGGGGTAGTTATACTGCCCTGGCATTCTAGGGGCCCAAATGTGTGGTAAGGAGTTTGAAATCAAATTCAGGAAAAAATGACCTGTGAAATCCGAAAGGTGCTCTTTGGAATATGGGCCCCTTTGCCCACCTAGGCTGCAAAAAAGTGTCACACATCTGGTATCTCCGTACTCAGGAGAAGGTGGGGAATGTGTTTTGGGGTGTCATTTTATATATACCCATGCTGGGTGAGAGAAATATCTTGGCAAAAGACAACTTTTCCCATTTTTTTATACAAAGTTGTCATTTGACCAAGATATTTATCTCACCCAGCATGGGTATATGTAAAAAGACACCCCAAAACACATTCCTCAACTTCTCCTGAGTACGGGGATACCAGATGTGTGACACTTTTTTGCAGCCTAGGTGGGCAAAGGGGCCCATATTCCAAAGAGCACCTTTCGGATTTCACTCCTCATTTTTTCCTGAATTTGATTTCAAACTCCTTACCACACATTTGGGCCCCTAGAATACCAGGGCAGTATAACTACCCCACAAGTGACCCCATTTTGGAAAGAAGACACCCCAAGGTATTCCGTGAGGGGCATGGCGAGTTCCTAGAATTTTTTATTTTTTGTCACAAGTTAGTGGAAAATGATGATTTTTTTTTTTTTTTTTTTTTTCATACAAAGTCTCATATTCCACAAACTTGTGACAAAAAATAAAAACTTCCATGAACTCACTATGCCCATCAGCGAATACCTTGGGGTCTCTTCTTTCCAAAATGGGGTCACTTGTGTGGTAGTTATACTGCCCTGGCATTCTAGGGGCCCAAATGTGTGGTAAGTAGGTAAATGACCTGTGAAATCCGAAAGGTGCTCTTTGGAATGTGGGCCCCTTTGCCCACCTAGGCTGCAAAAAAGTGTCACACATCTGGTATCTCTGTATTCAGGAGAAGTTGAGGAATGTGTTTTGGGGTGTCTTTTTACATATACCCATGCTGGGTGAGATAAATATCTTGGTCAAATGCCAACTTTGTATAAAAAAAATGGGAAAAGTTGTCTTTTGCCAAGATATTTCTCTCACCCAGCATGGGTATATGTAAAATGACACCCCAGAACACATTCCCCAACTTCTCCCGATTACGGAGATACCAGATGTGTGACACTTTTTTGCAGCCGAGGTGGGCAAAGGGGCCCATATTCAAAAGAGCACCTTTCGGATTTCACAGGTCATTTTTTACAGAATTTGATTTCAAACTCCTTACCACACATTTGGGCCCCTAGAATGCCAGGGCAGTATAACTACCCCACAAGTGACCCCATTTTGGAAAGAAGAGACCCCAAGGTATTCGCTGATGGGCAAAGTGAGTTCATGGAAGTTTTTATTTTTTGTCACAAGTTAGTGGAATATGAGACTTTGTATGAAAAAAAAAAAAAAAAAAAAAATAAGCATTTTCCACTAACTTGTGACAAAAAATAAAAAATTCTAGGAACTCGCCATGCCCCTCACAGAATACCTTGGGGTGTCTTCTTTCCAAAATGGGGTCACTTGTGGGGTAGTTATACTGCCCTGGCATTTTCCAGGGGCCCTAATGTGTGGTAAGTAGGTAAATGACCTGTGAAATCCTAAAGGTGCTCTTTGGAATATGGGCCCCTTTGCCCACCTAGGCTGCAAAAAAGTGTCACACATGTGGTATCGCCGTATTCAGGAGAAGTTGGGGAATGTGTTTTGGGGTGTCATTTTACATATACCCATGCTGGGTGAGAGAAATATCTTGGCAAAAGACAACTTTTCCCATTTTTTTATACAAAGTTGGCATTTGACCAAGATATTTCTCTCACCCAGCATGGGTATATGTAAAATGACACCCCAAAACACATTCCCCAACTTCTCCTGAGTACGGCGATACCAGATGTGTGACACTTTTTTGCAGCCTAGATGCGCAAAGGTGCCCAAATTCCTTTTAGGAGGGCATTTTTAGACATTTGGATACCAGACTTCTTCTCACGCTTTGGGGCCCCTAGAATGCCAGGGCAGTATAAATACCCCACATGTGACCCCATTTTGGAAAGAAGACACCCCAAGGTATTCAATGAGGGGCATGGCGAGTTCATAGAAATTTTTTTTTTTTGGCACAAGTTAGCGGAAATTGATATTTTTAATTTTTTTCTCACAAAGTCTCCCGTTCCGCTAACTTGGGACAAAAATTTCAATCTTTCATGGACTCAATATGCCCCTCACGGAATACCTGGGGGTGTCTTCTTTCCGAAATGGGGTCACATGTGGGGTATTTATACTGCCCTGGCATTCTAGGGGCCCTAAAGCGTGAGAAGAAGTCTGGAATATAAATGTCTAAAAAATTTTACGCATTTGGATTCCGTGAGGGGTATGGTGAGTTCATGTGAGATTTTATTTTTTGACACAAGTTAGTGGAATATGAGACTTTGTAAGAAAAAAAAAAAAAAATTCTGCTAACTTGGGCCAAAAAAATATCTGAATGGAGCCTTACAGAGGGGTGCTAAATGACAGGGGGGTGATAAATGACAGGGGGGTGATCAATGACAGGGGGGTGATCAATGACAGGGGGGTGATCAGGGAGTCTATATGGGGTGATAACCACAGTCATTGATCACGCCCGTGTAAGGCTTCATTCAGACGTCCGGATGCGTTTTGCGGATCCGATCCATCTATCAGTGCATCCGTAAAAATCATGCGGACATCTGAATGGAGCTTTACAGGGGGGTAATCAATGACAGGGGGGTGATCAATGACAGGGGGGTGATCAGGGAGTCTATATGGGGTGATCACCACAGTCATTGATCATGCCCCTGTAAGGCTTCATTCAGACGTCCGGATGCGTTTTGCGGATCGGATCCATCTATCAGTGCATCCGTAAAAATCATGCGGACATCTGAATGGAGCTTTACAGGGGGGTAATCAATGACAGGGGGGTGATCAATGACAGGGGGGTGATCAGGGAGTCTATATGGGGTGATCACCACAGTCATTGATCATGCCCCTGTAAGGCTTCATTCAGACGTCCGGATGCGTTTTGCGGATCGGATCCATCTATCAGTGCATCCGTAAAAATCATGCGGACATCTGAATGGAGCTTTACAGGGGGGTAATCAATGACAGGGGGGTGATCACCACAGTCATTGATCATGCCCCTGTAAGGCTTCATTCAGACGACCGGATGCGTTTTGCGGATCCGATCCATGTATCAGTGCATCCGTAAAAATCATGCGGACATCTGAATGGAGCTTTACAGGGGGGTGATCAGGGAGTCTATATGGGGTGATCACCACAGTCATTGATCATGCCCCTGTAAGGCTTCATTCAGACGTCCGGATGCGTTTTGCGGATCCGATCCATCTATCAGTGCATCCGTAAAAATCATGCGGACATCTGAATGGAGCTTTACAGGGGGGTAATCAATGACAGGGGGGTAATCAATGACAGGGGGGTGATCAGGGAGTCTATATGGGGTGATCACCACAGTCATTGATCATGCCCCTGTAAGGCTTCATTCAGACGTCCGGATGCGTTTTGCGGATCCGATCCATCTATCAGTGCATCCGTAAAAATCATGCGGACATCTGAATGGAGCTTTACAGGGGGGTAATCAATGACAGGGGGGTGATCACCACAGTCATTGATCATGCCCCTGTAAGGCTTCATTCAGACGACCGGATGCGTTTTGCGGATCCGATCCATGTATCAGTGCATCCGTAAAAATCATGCGGACATCTGAATGGAGCTTTACAGGGGGGTAATCAATGACAGGGGGGTAATCAATGACAGGGGGGTGATCAGGGAGTCTATATGGGGTGATCACCACAGTCATTGATCACGCCCCTGTAAGGCTTCATTCAGACGTCCGGATGCGTTTTGCGGATCCGATCCATCTATCAGTGGATCCGTAAAAATCATGCGGACGTCTGAATGGAGCTTTACAGGGGGTTGATCAATGACAGGGGGGTAATCAATGACAGGGGGGTGATCAGGGAGTCTATATGGGGTGATCAGGGGTGATTAGGGGTGATCAGGGGCTAATAAGGGGTTAATAAGTGATGGGGGGGGGGTGTAGTGTAGTGTAGTGGTGCTTGGTGCTACTTTACTGAGCTACCTGTGTCCTCTGGTGGTCGATCCAAACAAAGGGGACCACCAGAGGACCAGGTAGCAGGTATATTAGACGCTGTTATCAAAACAGCGTCTAATATACCTGTTAGGGGTTAAAAAAAACACATCTCCAGCCTGCCAGCGAACGATCGCCGCTGGCAGGCTGGAGATCAACTCTCTTACCTTCCGTTCCTGTGAGCGCGCGCGCCTGTGTGCGCGCGTTCACAGGAAATCTCGCGTCTCGCGAGATGACGCGTATATGCGTGACTGTGCGCAGCGCTGCCACCTCCGGAACGCGATCCTGCGTTAGGCGGTCCGGAGGTGGTTAAACAGCACAACAAGGAACACAGGTTTCGCATGGAGGCCCAGTCATTGGTGGTAAAGTGGTGCTGTTCCGCCGAGCAATTCACCAGTGCGTGCTCCAGCTGAAACTCCACTATCGCCTTCTGCTGCTTGCACAGTCTGGCCAGCATGTGCAAGGTGGAGTTCCACCTTGTGGGCACGTCGCATATGAGGCGGTGAGGGGGAAGGCCGAAGTTACGCTGCAGCGCTGACAGGCGAGCAGCAGCAGGGTGAGAACACCGAAAGCGCGCACAGACGGCCCGAACTTTATGCAGCAGCTTTGACATATCGGGATAATTTTTAAGGAATCTCTGGACCACTAAATTCAGCACATGCGCCAGGCAAGGGATGTGCGTCAAACCGGCTAGTCCCAGAGCTGCTACGAGATTTCGCCCATTATCGCACACCACCAGGCCGGGCTTGAGGCTGACTGGCACAAACCACTCATCGGTCTGTTGTTCAAGGCCCATCCACAGCTCCTGCGCAGTGTGGGGTTTGTCCCCAAACAGATACATTTTAAAACTGCCTGCTGTCGTTTACCCCTGGCTGTGCTGAAGTTGGTGGTGAAGGTGTTACGCTGACCGGATGAGGAGCTGGTAGAGGATGAGGAAGCAGAGTAGGAGGAGGAAGCAACAGGAGGCAAACTGAAGCGCCCTGCAATCCTCGGTGGTGGAAGGACATGCGCCAAACTGCTATCCGCCTCAGGCCCAGCCGCCACTGCATTTACCCAGTGTGCTGTTATGGAGATATAACGGCCCTGACCGTGCTTACTGGTCCACGTAACCATAGTGAGGTGCACCTTGCCACAGATTGCGTTGCACAGTGCACACCTGATTTTGTCCCCTACTTGGTTGTGCAGGGAAGGGATGGCTCGCCTTGAAAAGTAGTGGCGGCTGGGCACGACGTACTGTGGGACAGCCACTGCCATAAGGCCTTTAAAACTATCTGTCTCTACCAGACGGAATGACAGCATTTCAAAGGCCAGTAATTTTGAAATGCTGGCATTCAGGGCTAGGGATCGCGGGTGGGTAGGGGGGTACTTCCTCTTCCTCTTCAGCGTTTGGTATATGGAGAGCTGAACGCTTCCGTGGGATATTGTGGAGATGCTTGGAGACCCAGGTGTTGGTGTCACTGGCAGATCCTATGTTTGCAGGGTGCCAGGTGGCACTGTCACTCCAGAGGTGAATGAAGAGGTTCCGACTGCAGCAGAAGAGGAAGCAGGAGGAGCCAGAGACCTTTCTTGGTTTTTGAGGTGTCTACTCCACTGCAGCTCGTGCATTGCACTTAAATGCCTGGTCATGCAGGTTGTGCTCAGGTTGAGAACGTTTATGCCTCGCTTCAGGCTCTGATTGCATAGCGTGCAAACCATTTGTGTCTGGTCGTCAGCACATTGTCTGAAGAATTGCCATTCCAGGGAACTCCTTGGAGCTGACTTTGGTGTGCTCGGTCCCTTTCTGCGGTGGGCAGTAGGAGGCGTACTGTCTAGAGGACGGCCGCTCCGCTTTTGCACCCTGCTCCCTCTTCTGCTGTGCTGGTGGCTCTGTGCGACCACCGGCCCTTCCTCCGAACTTCATAGGTCACTCGCATGACCTTGATCCATGTGGGGTCGAGGACCTCATCGTCCTCCACATCATCTTCCACCCAGTCTTCACCCCTTCCTTGTCAGTCTGCACACTTTCGAAAGCCCCAGCAGTTGGCACCTGTGTTTCATCATCATCCGAGACGTGCTACGATGGTCCTCCCATGTACTCATCTTGAAAGATAAGTGGTTGGGCATCGGTGCACTCAATCTCTTCCACTTCTGGGGCAGGGCAGAGTGGATGGCCCTTGGAAACCCTGCTAACAGAGTCATCAAAAATCAGAAGAAACTGCTGCATGACTTGGGGCTCAGACTGCTTGGCTGATTTGCAAGGGGGTGAGGTAAAAGACTGATGGACATCGGCTGCAGGTGCCAACTGTGGTCTTTCAGCAGGAGACTGGGTGGGAGACAATGTGAAGGAACTTGATCCACTGTCAGCAACCCAATCTACTATCGCCTGTACTTGTTCAGGCCTCACCATTCGTAGAGCAGCATTAGGCCCGACCAAATACCGCTGCAGGTTTTGTCGCCTACTCGCACCTGAGGAAGGGCTTGTGCGTGTAGCTGGCACAGATGGACCACGTCCACTCCCTGCAACAGGAGCTCCACCAGCAGCACCACGACCTGGGCCACGTCCAAATTTTTAAAATTTTGGATCTTGCCCTAAATGGGTGTTTAATTAATAGTAGAATAGAACGACAGTATGTAAAGGGTGTATCTCACACGGTCTGAACCAGTGTAGGCCTAAATTAAATATTTCTTTGCACAAAATGGCTGTATTTCAAATGTCTGTATTTCAAATCCCTGAATCAAACCCCTGTATGTAGAGGGGGTATCTCACACGGTCTGAACCAGTGTAGGCCTAAATTAAATATTTCTTTGCACAAAATGGCTGTATTTCAAATGCCTGTATTTTAAATGCCTGTTTCAAACCCCTGTATGTAGAGGGGGTATCTCACATAGTCTGAACCAGTGTAGGCCTGAAGTAAATATTTCTTTGCCCAAAATAGCAGTATTTCAAATGGCTGCATTTCAAATCCCTGAATCAAACCCCTGTATGTAGAGAGATTATCTCACAGGGCCTGAACCAGTGTAGGCCTGAAGTAAATATTTATTTGCCCAAAATGGCTGTATTTCAAATCCCTGAATCAAACCCCTGTATGTAGAGGGGGTATCTCACACGGTCTGAACCAGTGTAGGCCTAAATGAAATATTTCTTTGCCCAAAATGGCTGTATTTCAAATCCCTGAATCAAACCCCTGTATGTAGAGGGTGTATCTCACACGGCCTGAACCAGTGTAGGCCTGAATTCAATATTGGTGCATCAAATGGCGGTATTTAAAATCTCTGAATGTAACCCAAATGTATTAAGGGTGTATCTCACAATGACATCTGCATCAAAGGCTGCCAACTAAATTTTTGGTGCCCAAACGAGTGTTTATTTAACAACTGAATTTGACAGCAGTATATAAGCCTGTAATTTCACACGTGCTGATGCTGCAAGGCCTGAAAATAGTGTTGTTTTTTTTTAACACTTGCAGATCTGGAAAATACAGTTTTTTGTTTTTTTTTAAAAGTGTGTTTTTCAAACCCCAGAAAAAGATTTCTAGCTTAAATTGCACATTGACTAATCAAGATGTTGTAGATTGCCAAAAAAGTGTTTTTTTGGTAACAGAATATGAAAGCTGTATATATTAAACTTGAATTTAACACTTGCAGATCTGGAAAATACAGTTTTTTGAAAAAAAGAAAGTGTGTTTTTTAAACCCCAGAAAATGATGGGTGTATTTCTAGCTTAAATTGCACACTGACTAATCCAGATGTTGTAGATTGCCCAAAAAGTTTTTTTTTGGTAACAGAATATGAAAGCTGTATATATTAAACTTGAATTTAACACTTGCAGATCTGGAAAATACAGTTCTTTGAAAAAAAGAAAGTGTGTTTTTTAAACCCCAGAAAATGATGGGTGTATTTCTAGCTTAAATTGCACACTGACTAATCCACATGTTGTAGATTGCCAAAAAAGTCTTTTTTTGGTAACAGAATATGAAAGCTGTATATATTAAACTTGAATTTAACACTTGCAGATCAGGAAAATACTGTTTTTTGGCAAAGAATTGTGTTTTTAAAACCCCAGAAAATGATGGGTGTATTTCTACCTTAAATTGCACACTGACTAATCAAGATGTTGTAGTTTGCCCCCAAAAAATTGTGATTTGCAATGTCCCAAAAGCTCAGATGCAGTGCTGGTGCACTGAGCTTGCATAAAATGGCCGCCGCCGCCACCCACCTAACTAACAGAATTATAAAAGTAATTTTTTTTTTGGTCAATGGCCTCAGGGCAGGGTGAAACGATTGTGTCCTGCACCCACACAACTATTTCTATGTAGATCGCTGAGTTAGATTCTCTCCTATTCTCTCCCTGAAATCACAAGTCCAGCAGCATCCTCTCCCTACACTTGTAACAGCAGAGTGGCGTGCAGCGCTACATGACTCAAGCTTATATAGAGCCTGGGTCACATGCTGCTCTGGCCAATCACAGCCATGCCATTAGTAGGCATGGCTGTGATGGCTTCTAAGGTCAGACAGTTAACCGCTTGTTGATTGGCTGCTGTGCAGCCTTTCAAAAAGCGGCAAGAAAGCGCCGAACGCCGAACCCAAACTTTTACGGAAAAGTTCGCGTCCAGGGTCCAAAAATCCCAAAGTTCGGTACGAACCCGAACTTTACAGTTCGGGTTCGCTCAACCCTAATCCTAAGCTTTGTTCAGTGGTCTATAACTCCTTTGATGCGGCTGTGGATTGGGTACGAAAATTGACAGTTTGCATTTGTTGGGTTGTTTCTGGGATGGCGGGTATTTTATTGATAGTTTACCGATTAGGTGCTCGGTGTCCTGTGCATATTTTGAAACGTTTAGTTCCTTCCTGGAATGGGTAGTGAAGGATGTGTCGGGGTGTTCTTCACTTATCCATTATCTCAATGATTTTCTATGTTTGGGTCCAGCAGATTTGCGGGTTTGTGCGTTATTGTTGTCCATTTTGCAGTAATTTTTTGAGTTGTTTGTGGTGCCGTTGGCAGACGGTAAGACGGTGGGGCCCACGACAGAGTTGAGTTTTTTAAGAATAGTTATTGACACGATTAAAATGGAGTGTCGGTTGCCTGAGGACAAGGTGCAGAATTTGAGAATTGTAGTGGAGAAGGCATTAAGGGTTCCCCAAATTTTTGGAGGGATTTACAATCCCTGTTAGGGAAGCTGAATTTTGATTGTCGAATTATTCCGATGGGTCGAATTTTTTGTAGGAGGTTGGCATGGGGGAAGGGGGGTTCTCCACATCATTTTATTGGGCTAGCACGTGAGTTGAAGGGTGATTTAGCGGTTTTGGAGGGGTTTTTGAGGCATTTTATCGGTAGGTTGGTTATGGGTGTTGCGGTGGACAGTTTGATTTATATTCGGATGCTGCGGGGGGCATAGGTTTTGGAGTGTACTGCAACAGGCAGTGGTGTGCAGGGAGGTGGCCTGAGTCCTGGGTGTTGAGGGGCTGGGTGAGGAATGTTGCGCTGCTTGAGCTGTGTCCAATAGTGCTTGCTGTGGTGCTCTGGGGGATAAGTTTAGAAATCGGAAAGTTCGTTTTCATTGCGATAACCTGGGAGTGGTACAGGCGATCAATGGTTTGACTGCTTCTTCTCCTCCAGTGGTTCGGTTATTGCAACATTTAGTTCTACATTGTTTATCGCTTAACGCTTGGATTGTGGCTGTTCATGTGCCAGGGGTTGATAATGGGGTGGCTGACTCTCTTTCTTTCTCGTTTGCAGTGGAAGCGTTTTCGGCAGCTGGCCCCAAAAGCGGAGGCGGAAGGGTTGGTGAGTCTCTTTGGGAGCTCTTGGAGGTACGGTAGAGGGGCTGTTGAGGGAGTCATTGAGCGCTGGTACATTGTTGGCCTACGGGAAGGCGTGGCATAGTTAGGAACAATGGTGTGAGGATTTTGGAGTGGGTGTGGAGGAGGGTGAGATCCCTTTGTTATTCTTGGGGAATGCGGCAGAAAAAGGGTGGTCCTTAGCGCAGGTGAATCGTTTTATGACAGGTTTGGCTTTCGGGTTTAAATTGCGGTGCCTCCCGGATGTTACTAAAACTTTCTTGGTCCGGCAGGTATTAAAGAGTTGTAGAAGGGGGAGGCATGTGGAGGATAGTAGGAGGCCGTTTTTTTTTGCTTTTTTTGTTGCAGATAGGGGTTCAGGCGTGCTCGGTTTGCAGATCAGAAAGTAAAGTGCGGCTGTTTAGATTGGCGTTTTCTCCGGCTTTTTTTTGGTGCGTTTAGGTTGGGGGAATTGGTGTGTAGTAGTGTTCGTAGTAAGGGTGGTTTGTTTGGGGAGGATGTTGACTTGTATGGAGACAGGGTGGTGGTGCGTCTTCGTGTGTCTAAGACTGATAGGGAGGGTAGAGGTTGTAGCGTGAAGTTGTTTGAGGTTCTCGGGTGTTTGTTATGTCTGGTCCGCTGTTTGAGAGAACACAGATCATATGTGAGTTTTGTGGGGGGGGACCCCTTCTAAGGCATGAAGATGGGTCGTTACTGTCACGTTTCCAGTTTGTTGTGGTTTTTAGGAAATGCTTAACCCCTTAAGGACACAGCCTTTTTACACCTTAGGACCAGGCCATTTTTTGCAAATCTGACCAGAGTCCCTTTAAGTGCTGATAACTTTAAAATGCTTTGACTTATCCAGGCCGTTCTGAGAGTGTTTTTTCGTCACATATTGTACTTCATGACACTGGTAAAATGAAGTCAAAAAATTATTTTTTTTTGCACCAAAAAATACCTAATTTAACAAAAATTTGGAAAAATTTGAAAATTTCAAAGTTTCAGTTTCTCTACTTCTGTAATACATAGTAATACCCCCAAAAATTGTGATGACTTTACATTGCCCATATGTCTACTTCATGTTTGAATTGTTTTGGGAATGATATTTTATTTTTTGGGGATGTTATAAGGCTTAGAAGTTTAGAAGCAAATCTTGAAATTTTTCAGAAATTTACAAAAACTCAATTTTTAGGGACCAGTTCAGGTCTCAAGTCACTTTGCGAGGCTTACATAATAGAAACCACCCAAAAATGACCCCATCTAAGAAACTACACCCCTCAAGGTATTCAAAACTGATTTTGCATACGTTGTTAACCCTTTAGGTGTTGCACAAGAGTTATTATCAAATGGGGAGGAAATTTGAGAATTTCATTTTTTTGTCTAATTTTCCATTTTAACCCATTTTTTCCACTAACAAAGCAAGGGTTAACAGCCAAACAAGACTGTATCTTTATTGCCCTGACTCTGCCGTTTACAGAAACACCCAATATGTGGCCGTAAACTACTGTACGGCCACACAGCGGGGCGTAGAGTGAAAGGTGCGCCGTATGGTTTTTGGAAGGCTGATTTTTATGGACTGGTTTATTTACACCATGTCCCATTTGAAGCCCCCTGATGCACCCCTAGAGGAGAAACTCCCTAAAAGTGACCCCATCTAAGAAACTACACCCCTCAAGGTATTCAAAACTGATTTTACATACGTCGTTAACCCTTTAGGTGTTGCACAAGAGTTATTGGCAAATGGCGAGGAAATTTGAGAATTTCATTTTTTTGTCTAATTTTCCATTTTAACCCATTTTTTCCACTAACAAAGCAAGGGTTAACAGCCAAACAAGACTGTATCTTTATTGCCCTGACTCTGCCATTTACAGAAACACCCAATATGTGGCCGTAAACTACTGTACGGCCACACAGCGGGGCGTAGAGTGAAAGGTGCGCCGTTTGGTTTTTTGGAGGGCTGATTTTTATGGACTTGTTTATTTACACCATGTCCCATTTGAAGCTCCCTGATGCACCCCTAGAGTAGAAACTCCCTAAAAGTGACCCCATCTAAGAAACTACACCCCTCAAGGTATTCAAAACTGATTTTACATACGTCGTTAACCCTTTAGGTGTTGCACAAGAGTTATTGGCAAATGGGGATGAAATTAGAAAATTTCATTTTTTTGCCTTATTTTCCATTTTAACCCATTTTTTCCACTAACAAAGCAAGGGTTAACAGCCAAACAAGACTGTATCTTTATTGCCCTGACTCTGCCGTTTACAGAAACACCCAATATGTGGCCGTAAACTACTGTACGGCCACACAGCGGGGGGTAGAGTGAAAGGTGCGCCGTTTGGTTTTTGGAGGGCTGATTTTTATGGACCGGTTTATTTACACCGTGTCCTGTTTCAACCCCTCTGATGCACCCCTAGAGTAGAAACTCCCTAAAAGTGACCCCATTTTGGAAACTACAGGATAAGGTGGCATTTTTTTGGGGACTATTTTTAGGGTAAATATGATTTTTGGTTGCTCTATATTACATTTTTGTGAGGCAAGGTTACCAAAAATTGAAATTCTGAAATTTCATCTCCATTTGCCATTAACTGTTGAGGAACACCTAAAGGGTTAATAAAGTTTGTATAATCAGTTTTGAATACCTTGAGGGGTGTAGTTTCTTAGATGGGGTCAGTTTTGGGGAGTTTTTACTCTAGAGTGCATCAGGCGGGCTTCAAAAGGGACATGGTGTCAATAAAAAAGGCCATCAAAATCGGCCTTCCAGAAACCATGTCGGTCCTTTCCTTTTGCGGCCTCCCTTTTACTGATACAGCAGTTTACGACCACAAATGTGGTGTTTCTGTAAACTGCAGTATTAGGGTAATAAATATTAAGTTTTGTTTGGTTGTTAACCCTTGTTTTGTTACCGTAAAAAACGGATTGAAATGGAAAAGTGCCAAAAATAGCGGTTTTGGCACAGTTTTTTTTTTTTTTTTTTAACCGTGTTAATCTGGGGAGTTAGGTATTGGGATATTTTTATAGAGGAGATTCTTACGGACGCGGCAATACCTAATAAGTCTACTTTTTTTTTACAATTATTTAGGTTTTAGACTATATTATCTTTTTTGATACAAATTATTTTTTGGGTATCTCTAAAGTCTAAGGGTCATTTTTTAAATTTTTTTATTATTCAATTATCTCATGTGGGGGCTCATTTTTTGCGGGATGAGCGGATGGTTTTATTGGCACTATTTTGGGGGCTATATGACTTTTTTATCGCTTGCTATTAAACTTTTTGTTATGTAAGGTGACAAAAAATTCATTTTTTGCACCTATTTTTTTTTTTTTTTTTGACCGTGTTAATCTGGGGGGTTGGGTAATGGGGTATTTTTATAGAGGAGATTCTTACGGACGCGGCAATACCTAATAAGTCTACTTTTAATTAAAAAAAAATATTTTTTTTTTGGGTGTCTCAAGTCTGAGAACCATTTTTTTTTATCCGATGTCAGTGCTAAATTGGGATATAAATTTAGTACTCCATGGAAGTGTGATACTCCCTGAAGCAACCGTCAATGCAGAGGCCTGGATGATCGGGGCACGTGTCGCACTGAGTAGTCGTGTCCTTCCGTATCCCCCTCCTGCGACACACTCTGCACTTTTTTTGGGTTCGTCCCTTCTTTCCAGTATGGGGGACCACACCTGGAAAGTGTTGGCCAGAGACGATCCGGGCACCTACAGTTCCCGAGGTACTCCGGCCTGCTCTTTCCCGGTCCGAAAAGATCAGGGCCTTGAGGACTGCCTCATAGAACTGGAGGAATGTCCCTGTGCTGCCAGCGCTTCGGGATAGTACAAAAGAGTTGTACATGGCAACCTGCACCAAGTAGACCACAACTTTTTAGTACCATGCCCGGGTTTTGCGCATGGCATTATATGGCTTGAGGACTTGATCCGAGAGATCAACTCCTCCCATATACCGATTGTAGGCGACGATACAATCGGGCTTGAGGACCGTTGCCGCGGTACCTTGCACAGGGACAGGGGTGATGCCGTTACCATGAATTGTGGACAGCATAAGGACATCCCTCTTGTCCTTATACCTGACCAGCAACAGGTTTCCAGTGGTAAGGGCACGGGTCTCACCCCTGGGGATAGGTACCTGGAGGGGGTGGGCAGGGAGGCCGCGTTGATTTTTCCGCACGGTCCCACAAGCGGACGTGGTTCTGGCGGCAAGGGACTGGAACAAGGGGATACTGGTATAAAAGTTATCCACGTAAAGGTGGTAACCCTTATCCAGCAGTGGGTACATAAGGTCCCACACAAGTTTTCCGGTAACACCCAGAGTGGGGGGACATTCTGGGGGTTGAATCCGGGAATCTCGCCCCTCGTACACACGAAATTTGTAAGTGTACCCTGAGGTACTCTCACAAATTTTGTATAGCTTCACGCCGTACCTCGCCCGCTTGGAGGGCACATACTGGCGGAAAATGAGTCTCCCCTTGAACGCAATGAGAGACTCATCAACCGCGACCTCCCTTCCAGGTACATAGGCCTCCATGAATTTGGCCCCAAAGTGATCGATGACCGGCCGTATCTTATACAGACGGTCATGGGCAGGATCACCTCGGGGGGGACATGCTGCATTATCGGAATAATGCAGACATTTCCGGATGGCCTCAAATCGGGAGCGTGTCATGGCTGTACTGTAATGTGGGGCCTGGTATAGGACGTCCCCACTCCAGTACAGCCTGACACTGGGTTTTTTGACCAGGCCCATATGCAGCACGAGGCCCCAAAATATCCTCATTTCGGCTCCACCGGGCCTGGCCAAAAAGGAGCCCGGGTGTTGAGCGACGAACTGTTGGGCGTACAGATTCGTCTGCTCCACCATCAGATTTACCAGTGGGTCACTGAAAAAATGACAAAAAAAGTCATATTCAGTGTAGCCCACTGTGGAAATCTGGATTCCTGATTGGCCTACAAAATCAGGAATCACGGGCTCGTATCGCTCTGGGCTACACCAGACAAGTTCACCGGCAGGGGGCTCCGGTGGATTTAACTGGTGGGCCGGGAAACCAGAGCTGCTCGTACTAGTGTGGGCCACAGGGTCCCTAACATGGCGGTCCCCTTGCTCCGCCTGGCGGCGTCTCCGCAGCCTTGGGGGCTCATCATCATCGCTAGATGATGAGGAGGATGCGGATGACAACAGGAATGTGGGGTCATCCTCATCCTCACTGGGACTCTCGGAGTCGGAGGCAAGCTGGGCGTATGCCTCCTCGGCCGAGAACGTCCGGCGGGCCATAGGGGAGTGTGTGTCTGCGTGTATATGTGCGTGTGTGTAACTCTTTATTTTGTGTGCGTGTGTGTGGGGGCACGGGTGTTCGCGGACTTAACCCTAAAACTAACAGAAAAAAAAAATAAACGAACTAAAAAAAGGGCAAGAAAAATGGGAAAAAAAATTTAAAACCGCTGATCAACCGCCCGAAGTTGATCAGCGGTGGGGTGTGCGATGCGCTAACAGTGGCCGGACACTAAGTGCCGGCCACAGTCAGCGTACACAAAAAAAATTAAAAATTGCACCCCAAAAAAGGTGGGGGGGGGGGGGCAGGGGGGGGGGGCGGGGGGGGCAAGTGGCAGCACCCCTGGGGGGTCTAGGGTCACACAGCTGTGCTGTGGACCCCAGACACCCTAACTTAGGGTGATGCAATCAAAGTTTAGAAAAGTTCAGAAACTAACTTTCCCTTTTTTTTTCCTGCCTAAACCAAACTTTCCCTGTGCTGTCCCTATGTACCTGATGGGGGGTCCTGGGGGCACAGATCGGGTCCTGGGGGCACAGATCGGGTCCTGGGGGTGCTGGCAGCGATTGCAGACACACGTGCAGGCAGCTCCTCTCTCCTCCGGCTCCGGAACACAAAAGGGGAAGGAGAGGTGCGCCTGCCTCTTTTGAATCTGCCGCCGGACCGCCTACAGACCAATCAGAAAGCGATCCTGAGTGGTGATCACACCACCATCACCATCCTGTTCCGGATTATCGGGTCTTCAGAGACCCGAACAACCCGGAAACGCAGAAAACCGCAGGTCTGAATTGACCTGCGGTTTTCTGCGATCGCATACATGGGGGGGTCACCGGACCCCCCGGCGCATTTGCCCCAAGTGCCTGCTCAATGATTTGAGCAGGCACGGGGTTCCGATCACCGCCCGCAGTGCGGCGGTGATCGAAAATACACAGGGCGTACAGGTACGCCCTGTGTCCTTAAGTACCAGGGCACAAGGGCGTACCTGTACGCCCTATGTCCTTAAGAGGTTAAGAGCGTTGGGAATGGATTCTAGGGATTTTACTGGTCATTCCTTCCGGATTTGTGCGGCAACGGAGGCGCCTAGGTTCGGCATGAGTGAGGAGGTGATTAAGAGGATTGGAAGGTGGGAATCTTCACGTTTAAAGTCATACGTTCAGTTGGGTGGGCGTTGACTGGGGGCGTTGTTATTAATTTTGTGATTTGTTTTTGTGTTTCAGGTGCTACGGTTTTGGTATGGATTCTCAGGCACTCAGGCACACGACCGAACGGGTGGCAGTTAGGTTTCGATAGGGATGTCGCGGTAATACAGTGGCTCGGGTGCAGAACTATGTTATGGGGTAGTGTTTACAGGGAAGTGCACTATTTTGCACGCCTGGATCGACCTCCAGACATCTTGGTGTTGCATGTTCGGGGGAATGACTTCGGAGTTAGGCCTTGCAGGGACATAAAGTTAGATTTTTTGCAACTGTGGTCCCTGTTTCTGGGCTTGATAACGGTATGGTCCGATATAGTGCCTCGAAAAACATGGTGGGAGGCACGTTTGTTGGAGCTCCTTAATAAGGCTCGGATTAATGTGAACAGGGCGTTTGGGAGATTTATGGCTCGGAATGGGACAGTGGCGGTCAGGCATCCTGGTTTGTAGTCGGAGAGTGGAGGATTTTGGAGGGCGGATGGTGTTCACTTGAACGCGGTGGGCATTGATTTGTGGTCCCTGGGTTTGCAAGGAGATATCGAAAGGGCATTATGATTGTGGAAGAACGGGCAGGCTTTAGGGAGGTAGGGTTCAAGCTGAGCGTCGCTGGTGGTGGGAGATCCTAGAAGCTGGTGGTATAGGATGGTATTGGAAAATGGGAGGGCCTCAATGGTGGGGCTGGACTCTCATAGTTGAGGCACTTGGTTGGTTTGGAGAGGCATCCATCAGTTGTTGTCTCCGAGCTGGTGTTTTACAGCTGGAGACAAGATGGAATTACCATGTTGGGCTTTTTTGGATGTTAAATTTTGGGGCTTCTACGATCTCCCTCGTCAGGGTTAATGTTTTTTTATTTATGTTATGTATTTGTTTTATTAATAAAAATTGCTGCTGTGGCCGAGTTAAACCGAACAGTGGCTGTGTGTGCTTATTTGGAAGGTTTGAGTTGGGTAAAATTAGAGGGTTATTTGAGAGGCCCTGAATAAATAACCAATAACCTAATAAAGTGAGGCCGGACTAGGACGAGAGTTAGGGGGAGGCCAACATGATAGGTTTTGGAAGGAAGGGCCGGGCAGGAGGGAGTTAATAGCTGTTGGTGAGGGGGGTGGAAATTAGGTGTTAAAAGGTGGTGGCTGCGTGGGAGCGGGCGCCATTTTGTGTGGTGAGAAGAACTCCCTCCCCTTCCCTGTGGTTTTGGTATATAAAAAATTTATAAAAAAGGGGAAAAATTTGAGTGGCTAAAGATATATCATGATACTGAAACATGAACTATTGTTTGTATTGGGTGTTGGTCCAGCACCACCAGCTGATATGGAACATCTTAGCAGGAGGCAGCATTTCACCAACTTAGTGGAGCAGTATGTGTGCACACGCCTACACGTACTAAATGACGGGTCTGCCCCCTTCAACTTCTGGGTCTTCAAATTGGGCACATGGCCTAAGCTTGCCCTTTATGCCTTGGAGGTGCTGGCCTGCCCTGCAGCCAGTGTATTATCTGAACGTGACGTGTTTAGCAAGGCAGGGGGCGTTATCACAGACAAGCGCAGCCGCCTGTCCACAGCCAATGTGGACAAGCTCACATTCATTAAAATGAACCAAGCATGGATCCCACAGGACTTGTCCGTACCTTGTGCAGAATAGACATGTATACCGGCCATTGTTATACTACAGCGCAATTGCTCATTCTTGTATTTTGGATATTTCACACTCTTTTGGAGTGTACCCTAATAAAAATAAATAAAAAATTAAAACAAAAACCTGTGTTGGCTACTAGTGTTGAGATCGAATATTCGAATAGCGAATATTAATCGTGAATATCGTAACTTCGTAAACTCACGAATATTACGAATATAGTGCTATACATTCGCTATATTGAATATTCGTCATTTTTTAACATCTGAAAACATGATTCCTCCCTACTTTTTTCTTGTGGTTCAATGAGTCATTGGCCCACAAGCAACTCAAGCAGGAAGGAATCATGTTTTCATATGGACAAAAAAAATTACCAATATTCTAAAAAACTAATATATAGCAATATAGTGAATATATTCGTTATTTAGAATTTTTGCAATATTTTTTCCTATCTGTACAGTTGTTCGCATACTCTTCCCTGACAAGCGTCCCCGTCACCATGGGAACGCCTGTGGGTTAGAAAATACCATTGGATCTGAGTTTTCCCTGAGATCGTGAAAACTCAGATCCGGTGGTATATTCTAACCCACAGGCGTTCCCATGGTGACAAGGACGCTTTTCGGGGAGCAGTATGCCAAAGTGGAATAACAGTACACATTGAAAAAAAAAAGACGAATATTCTAAATAACGAATATATTTGCTATATTGCTATAACTTAGTATTTTAGAATATTACAAATATTCTAAAAAACTAAGTTATAGCAATATAGCGAATATTCGTAAAATACACGTATAGACTGCAATTTAGATAATATAGTGCTAAAGTATTTTTTTTATAGTGTAAATTTTTAGCAAAACTCCTACTTCATATGGACCTCCACCTCATAAATCAATTTTATTTATTTTTTTTGTACGTATTTTATTTTATGTAATTTCACTAATTTGTCTGTTACATTTTCGGGTGAGATTCACCAATTTTTGGGTGTGATATACCACTGCTATACATACGGTAGACAGGTAAAAAAAAATCAATAATTTGTCTGTTACATTTTAGGGTGAAATTCAGCAATTTTTGGGTGTGATATACCACTGCTTTACCTAGTAGACAGGTAAAAAAAATCCACTAATTTGTCTGTTACATTTTCAGGTGAAATTCATAAATTTTTGGGTGTGATGTACCACTGCTCTACCTAGTAGATAGGTAAAAAAAAAATCACAAATTTGTCTGTTACATTTTCGGGTGAAATTCATAATTTTTTGGGTGTGATATACCACTGCTATACCTAGTAGACAGGTAAAAAAACCAACTAATTTGTGTGTTTCATTTTTGGGTGAAATTCTCAAATTTTTGGCTGTGATATACCGCTGCTATACCTAGTAGACAGCTTAATACATTTCACTAATTTTTATTTTACATTTTCGGGTAACATTAAACAATTTTTGCTGTGATAGACCCCTGCTCTACCGTAGTAAACAGGTTAATAAATTTCACACATTTTTCTGTTACATTCTTGGGGTGACATTTTACAATTTTTTACGTGAATAAACCTGCTCTGCATAGGTAACAAGGACAGAAATTTTTATAAATAATCTGTTCCATTGGTGGGTGACATTAACCCATTTCTGGTGATGAAAAACCCCTACTCTGCATAGGTGACAGGGACTTAAATTTCTAAAATTTGTCTTTAATTGGCCCTTTCCTTCGATCCTTCTGCTTTAATAACTTTTCCCATATTTCCACTCAATCAAGATAAAATTTCATCAATTTATTTCCCTTGGATGTGGTCTCTCTTTCACACACTCCCTCTCCGGCGTGGAATCCTGATTCGCCGATAACCGTGATCAACATGGTAGGCTCAGAAAAGAACATCGAAAGTTGATAGAGAAGATATCCAAATGGATAGTAGACGTCACGGGGGCACCTCTGCATAAATGACAGGAGCATAAATAAAATAAAAATCGTCTGTTACATTGTCAGGTGACATTTTACCAATATTGCCGGATAGAAACCCCCGCTCTGCATAAGTGACAGGGACTTAAATTTCTAAAATTTGTCTTTAATTGGCCCTTTCCTTCAATCCTTCTGCTTTAATAATTTGCCCCACATTTCTGCTTCATCCCATTGCAGCCATTGACCTCCCTTGGATGTGATCTCTCTTTCTCACGCTCCCTGTCTGGCGTGGAACCCTGATTCGCCGATAACCGTGATCAACATGGTAGGCTCAGAAAAGAACATTGAAAGTTGATAGAGAAGATATCCAAAAGGTGACAGGCACATAAATTTCGAAAAATCGTCTGTTACATTGTCAGGTGACATTTTACAAAGTTTGCCGGATAGAAACCCCTGCTCTGCTTAGGTGACAGGGAATAAAATTTCTGAAATTCTTCTTTAATTGATGCACGCCACCTCCTTTCATTCAATGCTTAAACTTTAACAAGTTGTCCCACATTTGCGCTTCAATACTTTGTCCCACATTTCCATTCTATCATATTTAATTTGAAACAATTAACCTCCCTTGGATGTGGTCTCTCTTTCTCACGCTCCCTCTCCGGTGTGGAACTCTGATTTGCCGATAACCGAGATCAACATGGTAGGCGCAGAAAAGAACATCGAAAGTTGATAGAGCAGATATCCAATTGGATCGTGAACATCACGGGGACGTGTGACATGGTAGGGCAGTATGATGGCACACGCCTACATGAACTGACTGATGGTTCTGCCCCTGCAACTTCTAGGTCTCCAAATTGGGCACATGGCCTGAGATTGCCCATTACGCCTTGGAGGTGCTGGCCTGCCCTGCAGCCAGTGTATTGTCTAAATGTGTGTTTAGCACGACTGGAGGGGGTTATCACAGGTTATATTTCCCAATGTTTTGGGGTGTAACGTAATAAAAAAAAAATAATACATTTAAAACAAAAAATCAGTGTAGGCTACCTCCTCCTCATCCACCGCCACTTCTACCTACACCGCCACATCCACTGCCT
This sequence comes from Bufo bufo, assembly GCF_905171765.1. Classification (NCBI taxonomy): domain Eukaryota; kingdom Metazoa; phylum Chordata; class Amphibia; order Anura; family Bufonidae; genus Bufo; species Bufo bufo. Next base: position 230,073,139 of record NC_053391.1, read on the forward strand.
CCTCAACCTCCACAAAAGACATCTAAACAATAAACTTGTTCTTAAAAATACACCACTTTGAGAAGTGGCGAAGTGTAGCGTAGAAGGATTGTTGCAGACTTTTGCGTAAAAAAAATATGTGCATCAAAACATGCAACAATTTTCCACCAAAAAAGTGGTGCACCAAAAATGATAAATGCCACCCTCTGTGTGCCCTTTCTTCTGTCCAGTACATAATGATTGCTACCTTGTTTTCTCTATCTTTTGTTAACCATAAAAATTATTACATATTGGAGCTCTCCTGCTCTTATCTACTTTAAAAAAAAAATGTATGATGAGTTAGGGGCTGTGGTCTGGGTCCACCAAAATAGTGTATAAAGGGATAAACAGTCTTCCTTAGGATAAGATGCACATGTATTTTGTTTCCTGGCCTTTATTAAAGATGGGAAAAAGGATATAACCACCTCTCTGCACTTAATATACCATACAGGAACCATTTTTTTTATTTGTAATTCCAACCACAGATCTCTGTTTATTAGTACCATCTCCTCAAAAGTAATTTTTAAAGGAAATTCCATTCTATTTTACCACATTAAAAAGTTTTTCTGGGGGTCCAATATTGATGACTAGTATTGAGCGAATCAAGCTTCGGATCCAAGATCTGAAGTCGATTCGTTCAAAACTTCGTTTGAATGCTCCGTAAAGCATTCAAATTTATGGCCTCCGGCAAGGGGAATTTGTCATCACTAAACTCTCACGGGACTTCAGTGAATAACTTCAGACTTCAATTTTTAAACTTGAAAAGCATTTTAAAACTTGGATCCAAAGTTGGCTTTAGTACGGAGGTACTGAATTTCACCTTACTGGAGGCCACACATTTTAATGCTGTACGAAGACAGATCTCTGTACTGTTAAAAGTTTCAAACAAATTAACTTTCTTATCTTGTATCCAAAGCTCGATTTGCTCAACACTATTGATGACCTTTTCTCAGGATAGGTAATCAATTTCAGCTTGGTGGTAGGAACCCAGCCATTCAGCTGCATAAAAAGGTGAGCAGCACTGTAGCTGATTGCTGGACCTCCAACAATTAGATATTGATGGCCTCTCCTAAGGATAGGTCATCAGTACTGTATTCCTAGAAAAGTCCTTTAAAAGGAATCTGTCAGCTCCAACCCCCCCCCCCCAAACTAGAGCAAGCAGTGAATAGTGTAAGTGATGCCGAGTCAAGTTATATAATTTGTATCTTCATACTCACTTGTGTTTCAATGCTATACTTAAACAAGCCATCAGTAAAATGCATTGAAAGGACTCCTGAGCTTAATGAAGGGGACTTAAACAGGAGTCCACTCAATGCATTTTACTACTGATTTGTGAGAGTACAGTGCCGAAACGCAAGTGAGTATGAAGATAAAAATGTCATAATCTGACTCAGTGTGACTTACATAATACACTGCTTACCCTAGTTCAGGGGTTGTTTTGGAGCTGACAGATTCCTTTTAAGTTAGTTGATATATTGTCTGATACAGCATTTTTACTATTTAGGGTGGGTTCACATCACGTTTTTCCCATTCCTTTAACGCATACAAAAAAAGTATGCATTGAACGGATGCCTCAGACTGATGTTATACAGAGGCATCCATTCACCATAGAGTTCCATTGCAAAAAAAAATTGCTACTTTTTTTTTACTGGACTGTGCAGGATACAATAACGTGGTGTGCTACGTTTTTGTATCCTATTTTTCGTAATGCATACGTCAAACAAAGACATAAAACGTGATGTGAACCCACCCTTAGTATTAAGTCCAGCAGGACTCTAAGGTTTGCTACATAATACCATCTAATGACAATCAACTCTGCATGACTTACATACTCATTGCACTAGGGAAAAACAAATACTGCCCCCTCTCTATGAGTGAACTAGTCGACACTTCAGTTGAAGCTGGAATTATTATTATTATTATTATTATTATTATTATTTATTATTAAAGCGCCATTCATTCCATAGCGCTGTACATATGATAAGCGGTGCACATACATAATACAGACAATTGCACTAATCATAAACAAGACAAGTTACAAACTGGTACAGAAGGAGAGAGGGCCCTGCCCGTGAGGGCTTACAATCTACATGGTATAAGGCTGGATGGAATAAGTCTGTAAGGTTCTACCACAGAAGCCATCGTTTTTCTGAAAAAATAGCGGTGCATGGTGCTCAGTTTTATCTGACCAATATGATGGTTTATGTGACAGAGATCCTAAACAGAGCCTCCAAATGCAGATTTGTACAAAACCTAAAGGCCCATTTACATGTGCTCATACACAATACATAAAACAGGAATGAACCGTTCATTCCCAATCATTGCTAGCTCATTAAAACTGCATGCAATCATTCATCCCCATACAGATTCATTGTTTGTCAGCAGTCCTATCTACACATTTCAATGTGCTGCTGAAAAACGATGATCTTATGTGCGCTCAGGGGCGGATTAAGTGCATGATAGGCCCAGGGCTGTCTACCAAACTTGCCCCCCCCCCCCCCCCCCTACTCCTCCATTTTAGTTTTTTTTTTTTTTTTTATGAAGAGGCTGCGGTGCTTCATGGGCGCCACAGTCTCTTCTTAGGCCATATGACATCTTCAGACTAAAAAAAAATACCCCAAATTGGGTCCTAAACTGAAAAATGTAGTCACCAAATTTAAAATACATATAATTGTAATAAAAAAGACATGGAGGAGAATACAGCACCACATACCTCTTACATCCAGTGACATCTCCTGTCATGTAGACCTTCTCTTTCCTCTTCTCCTCCATTTGACCCAGACCACCATGGCAAATTCTTTCAGCTGCATCTCGTCTCTACAGTTTGTAACACAGACAGGTTAGATTTCTCAATTTTTCCATCCACCTCCTCATCCTGGTGTCCCCACAGCGTCATCCTGCCACCCCCAATACTGTGCCCGTTGTGCTTCCCAATGCCCCAGGAACTATACTGCTGAAAAAATAGTGACCCTAACAGACATAATTGGGGTAATTTATCAAACTGGTGTAAAGTAGAACTGGATTTCCAAAAGAGCTGTCAAATATGAAAGGTGGAATCTGATTGGCTGCTATGGGCAACTAAGCCAGTTCTGCGTTACATCAGTTTGATAAATTACCCCAAATGTTCCTATAGTGTCCACAGCAGCTGTAATGTCCCATAGAGTAATAACACCCTCTATTGTGCTCCAGGCAATAATCCCTGTATAGTGTCCCCAGAAATAATATAATTGCCCCTACAGTGCCTCCCCAATAGCAACACCCCCATATAGTAATTTCCACCACACTGCCCCCACATAGTAATCCCCCATAGTAATTTGCCCCCAAACTGCCCCATATAGTAGTTTGCCCCCACACATTAATTTGCTCTACACTGCCCCCACATAGTAATTTCCACCACACTGCCCCCACATTGTAATTTCCACCACACTGCCCCCACACAGTAATTTGCCCACACTGCCGCCACACAGTAATTTGCCCACACTGCCCCCACACAGTAATTTGCCCCACATAGTAATTTGCCCCCACATAGAAATTACCCCACACTGTCCCCACATGGCAATTTCCCCCACACTGCCCCCTCATAGCAATTTGCCCCCACACTGCCCTCATAGCAATTTGCCCCCACACTGCCCTCATTGCAATTTGCCCCCACACTGCCCTCACATAGCAATTTTCCCCCACACTGCCCTCACATAGCAATTTGCCCCCACACTGCCCTCATAGCAATTTGCCCCCACACTGCCCTCATAGTAATTAGCCCCCACACTGCCCCCACATAGCAATTAGCCCCCACACTGCCCCCACATAGTAATTAGCCCCCACACAGCAATTTGCCCCCACACTGCCCTCACATTGCAATTTGCCCCCACACTGCCCCCACATAGTAATTAGCCCCCACATAGTAATAAGCTGTCACGAGGGTATCAAGAGCCACGTCTGACTCCGTTATACCCGGGGTCAGGAGGTCGCAGCGGGTGGCTGCGCGCTCTATATCTAAAGATCACGTTGTTTCTTAGTGATTGTTTTCTGTGTTTGCCTTGCTATCCTTTTTGTCTCAATCAGGGATCCGTAGCTTCTCCTCCTCAGCTGTTTCTTGTCTGCCACTCCCAACCTCCTTATATTCTCCCCTCACACTTCTCTAGTTGCCAGTTATAGAGCTTCCTGCCTGGACATCTATACTGACCCACTGGAGTTGTGAATCCTGGTTGTCGTTCCAGAGTGCTACCCTCCGGATCCCTGTTGGGCTTCTTGTTGTCTCCTGTTGTCGCCCACCTGGGATTATATGTTGAGTTTGTATTGTCTGTCCTTCCCTTGGTGTTTTCCTTTAGAGCTAGTGGTGCGGACTAGTGTTCCCACCGCCCTGTTCACTATCTAGGGCTCAGCTTAGGGAAAGCCAGGGCTTTAGGCACGTGATCGGCGTACGGGTGAGGAACCCGTCTAGGGACGTCAGGGCAGCCAGGTGCCAGCCGCTAGGTGAGTCAGGGGTCACCACCTTCCCTCTCACTTGGGCAGGGCCTTCCTCGTTCCCTCCCTCTGTGTCACGTATGTGATAGTCACGCCGACCGTGATATTAGCCACCACATAGTAATTAGCCCCCACACTGCCCCCACATAGTAATTAGCCCCCACACTGCCCCCACATAGTAATTAGCACCCACACTGCCCCACATAGTAATTAGCCCCCACACTGCCCCCACATAGTAATTAGCCCCCACACTGCCCCACATAGTAATTAGCCCCCACATAGTAATTAGCCCCCACACTGCCCCCACATAGTAATTAGCCCCCACATAGTAATTAGCCCCCACACTGCCCCCACATAGTAATTAGCCCCCACATAGTAATTAGCCCCCACACTGCCCCCACATAGTAATTAGCTCCCACACTGCCCCCACATAGTAATTAGCCCCCACACTGCCCCCACATAGTAATTAGCCCCCACATAGTAATTAGCCCCCACACTGCCCCCACATAGTAATTAGCCCCCACACTGCCCCCACATAGTAATTAGCCCCCACATAGTAATTAGCCCCCACACTGCCCCCACATAGTAATTAGCCCCCACATAGCATTCCCTCCCATAATAATTTGGCCCCATACAGCCCCCACATTCCCCCCCCCCCAATGTACTCGATTTAACTTCCCTAATATGTCCTGCTGTGTGCCCCCCCCCAAGTAGGCACATGAAATAAAATAAAAAATAAATGAACAAAAAAAATGAAAAGATAAATACTCACCTACTGTATGTCCAGGGCCAGGCGCTTGCTCGCAGAGTCAGGCGCATCACAGTGCTGCATCCCGGCACAGGCGCGCGATGACGTCATCACGCACGCCTGCGCCGGGATTTCTCTACCGCATAGGCCTCAGGCCTTTAAGGCCTGAAGCCTATGGCGGTGATCGCGGACGGGACAGGGAGCTATGCGCTCCCGTGCCCCGCAGCAGTATGTGGGTGTTCGGGTCAGCGTTGGTCCCGGGGCTGCCGACCCGAACGTCCCTATTGTAATCCGCCACTGTGTGCGCTTAAGCAAGGGCTTACTCAAGAAGCATTTTGCTTGTTTGTTGGATGATCGACAGCACATTTCTACCGGGCAATTATGAGAATTAGCATTCATCTGAGCCTTAAGCTGTTTGTTTTTTATTTATTTTATTTTATTTTTTATTTTTTATTTTTTTTAGATAATAATAGTTCTATCTCTTCTTCAACTGATAAGACATTATCCAAGGGTGGTACAATGAGCTTACGACAGGCACTCTGGTATATGCTATTTGCTGTGAATATTCCCTTTATGAATTTTAAATTAGGCTCCCGGTATGCAAAGACCTTTTGCTGTGTCTGGAGTATTACCCTTGCATGGCTTTGACGCACACAAGTGATCCATGTTCCATATTACTTCAGCGTAAGGCATTCAGATGCTTCTGTGTCCAGAAAACAAATGTAAACAGGTTTTCTGAACTAGTCTTTTACAAGTTCATTGTGATTGCTGTTGCCAAGTGGTTAATTACGTTGAGAAAGTTTCTCAAAGCATATGTTAAAAAGGCCAGGGACAGAATCTCATTCCAGAATGTTTCACATGACTGACCAGACATAGTTCAGATTCATGTGACTGAACACATTATCATCAAAGGATCCTTGCCAGGTCCTGAGAGCCCTGACGCATCACACCTGTCGTAATGCTCCATTGGAAACCTATGTGAAATTAAAGTATCCCTAACAGGCTTTCCAAGGAATTAGGAGTGCCAGAAAAGCTTCAACTCTTTTGTTTTGTACATTCTGGAAAAATAGCAGACTGGTTGTTTTGTTACTTTGAAATAATGTTGTTATAGACACAGAGGACCAAGTATTGCTATAGCAAGAACATTGTACATGATGTGACATGTAAGTAAGAACATTAAAACAGTTATTCTGAGGTCTTCCGTGTTTTATAACTTTCTTATATAGCCCTCTTGGAAAACATTAAAGAGGTTGTTTTCTATTTATTTTACTCACTTCTTTAGCACTGATATATTCCATAGCTCTTTACAGACATTAGCATCTCACTGTCCCTAATGGTGCTTACAATCTAAGTTCCTAGCAGTAATTCCTTGAAGTGTGGAAGGAATTCCACACAAGCACAGGAAGAACATACAAATTCCAAGCAGATGTTGTCCTTGGTCGCTGTGACATATGTGTGAATAAATATATTTTTTTTCACCATCTATAGAGGAGTGCCGTGGACTTTTTTGCTTATATACATACCCAGGATCAAGGGTTGAATGCTGGCACCCGGATTGCTCTATACAAGAAGTGCTGCCATATATATATATATATATATATATATATATATATATACAGTCAGGTCCATAAATATTGGGACATCGACACAATTCTAACATTTTTGGCTCTATACAACACCACAATGGATTTGAAATGAAACGAACAAGATGTGCTTTAACTGCAGACTGTCAGCTTTAATTTGAGGGTATTTACATCCAAATCAGGTGAACGGTGCAGGAATTACAACAGTTTGCATATGTGCCTCCCACTTGTTAAGGGATCAAAATGAATGGGACATAATAATAATCATAACTCAAACTTTCACTTTTTAATACTTGGTTGCAAATCCTTTGCAGTCAATTACAGCCTGAAGTCTGGAATGCATAGACATCACCAGACGCTGGGTTTCATCCCTGGTGATGCTCTGCCAGGTCTCTACTGCAACTGTCTTCAGTTCCTGCTTGTTCTTGGGGCATTTTCCCTTCAGTTTTGTCTTCAGCAAGTGAAATGCATGCTCAATCGGATTCAGGTCAGGTGATTGACTTGGCCATTGCATAACATTCCACTTCTTTCCCTTAAAAAACTCTTTGGTTGCTTTTGCAGTATACTTCGGGTCTTGTCCATCTGCACAGTGAAGCGCCGTCTAATAAGTTCTGAAGCATTTAGCTGAATATGAGCAGATAATATTGCCCAAAACACTTCAGAATTCATCCTGCTGCTTTTGTCAGCAGTCACATAATTAATAAATACAAAAGAACCAGTTCCATTGGCAGCCATACATGCTCATGCCATGACACTACCACAACCATGCATCACTTATGAGGTGGCATGCTTAGGATCATGAGCAGTTCCTTTCCTTCTCCATACTCTTCTCTTCCCATCACTCTGGTACAAGTTGATCTTGGTCTCATCTGTCCATAGGACGTTGTTCCAGAACTGTGAAGGCTTTTTTAAATGTTGTTTGGCAAACTCTAATCTGGCCTTCTTGTTTTTGAGGCTCACCAATGGTTTACAAATTGTCGTGAAGCCTCTGTATTCACTCTGGTGAAGTTTTCTCTTGATTGTTGACTTTGACACACATACGCCTACCTCCTGATCTGGCCAACTGTTGTGAAGGGTGTTTTCTTCACCAGGGAAATAATTCTTCAGTCATCCATCACTGTTGTTTTCCGTGGTCTTCAAGTTCTTTTGGTGTTGCTGAGCTCACCAGTGCGTTCCTTATTTTTAAAAATGTTCCAAACAGTTGTTTTGGCCACGCATAATGTTTTTTATATCTCTCTGATGGGTTTGTTTTGTTTTTTCAGCCTAATGATGGCTTGCTTCACTGATAGTAACAGCTCTTTGGATCTCATCCTGAGAGTTGACAGCAACAGATTCCAAATGCAAATAGCACACTTGAAATGAACTCTGGACCTTTTATCTGCTCATTTTAATTGGGATAATGAGGGAATAACACACACCTGGCCATGGAACAGCAGTGAAGCCAATGGTCCCATTACTTTTGGTCCCTTAAAAGTGGGAGGCACATATGCAAACTGTTGTAATTCCTACACCGTTCACCTGATTTAGATGTAAATACCCTCAAATTAAATCTGACAGTCTGCAGTTAAAGCACATCTTTGTTTCATTTAAAATCCATTGTGATCGTGTATAGAGCCAAAAATTTTAGAATTGTGTCGATGTCCCAATATTTATGGACCTGACTGTATATATATATATATATATATATATATATATATATCTATATACACACTCACCTAAAGAATTATTAGGAATACCATACTAATACGGTGTTGGACCCCCTTTTGCCTTCAGAACTGCCTTAATTCTACGTGGCATTGATTCCACAAGGTGCTGATAGCATTCTTTAGAAATGTTGACCCATATTGATAGGATAGCATCTTGCAGTTGATGGAGATTTGAGGGATGCACATCCAGGGCACGAGGCTCCCGTTCCACCACATCCCAAAGATGCTCTATTGGGTTGAGATCTGGTGACTGTGGGGGCCATTTTAGTACAGTGAACTCATTGTCATGTTCAAGAAACCAATGTGAAATGATTGGAGCTTTGTGACATGGTGCATTATCCTGCTGGAAGTAGCCATCAGAGGATGGATACATGTTCTCATTCTGTTTACGCCAAATTCGGACTCTACCATTTGAATGTCTAAACAGAAATCGAGACTCATCAGACCAGGCAACATTTTTCCAGTCTTCAACAGTCCAATTTTGGTGAGCTCGTGCAAATTGTAGCCTCTTTTTCCTATTTGTAGTGGAGATGAGTGGTACCCGGTGGGGTCTTCTGCTGTTGTAGCCCATCCGCCTCAAGGTTGTGCGTGTTGTGGCTTCACAAATGCTTTGCTGCATACCTCGGTTGTAACGAGTGGTTATTTCAGTCAACGTTGCTCTTCTATCAGCTTGAATCAGTCGGCCCTTTCTCCTCTGACCTCTAGCATCCACAAGGCATTTTTGCCCACAGGACTGCCGCATACTGGATGTTTTTCCCTTTTCACACCATTCTTTGTAAACCCTAGAAATGGTTGTGCGTGAAAATCCCAGTAACTGAGCAGATTGTGAAATACTCAGACCGGCCCGTCTGGCACCAACAACCATGCCACGCTCAAAATTGCTTAAATCACCTTTCTTTCCCATTCTGACATTCAGTTTGGAGTTCAGGAGATTGTCTTGACCAGGAGCACCCCCCTAAATGCATTGAAGCAACTGCCATGTTATTGGTTGACTAGATAATTGCATTAATGAGAAATAGAACAGGTGTTCCTAATAATTCTTTAGGTGAGTGTATATAGAGAGAGAGAGAGAGATAGAAATGATTTAAAAATTGCAAAAATTTATTAAACCCAACAATCGCCTGCAGCTGACGTTCACAAATTAATCAGTTCCCACTGGTTTTCACATCTTAGTCCTAGCTTGACATGCAGGAAATGCCTGGAGAAGTCATATCAGTCAATCATTGGCTAATCTCCTAACATTTCCTATGTGTCCATTTGGGACGAGGAATCAGAGACCAATGGAGACACAGTAGAATCATAACGGCAACACAGGGGAATCAGTGAAGTTAATAACTAGTGTTGGGCAAGCATGCTTGGCCGAACACCAGTTCGGATCGGGCATTGCTATGCTCGGCCAAATATCACGTGTGCTCGAGTCAGTGTATTTAAATCTAATTTAGCCTCTATTTCTGAAAAGTTTTTGGAGGGATTCGAACTCACAACCTCCTAAATTACAGCAAAGAATGTTAACCACTACACTATAGAGCTGCATGGCCAGTTACTTAAAAAATAAAAAAATAAAAAATTGAGACTTGTGCTGTATAGGAATACCTACTAGTAGTAAGTATTACTATACAGCAGAAGTCTCATATTTTTTTGTAATTGTAATAAAATTTGTAATTACTAATATATATATATATATATATATATATATATACACTCACCTAAATTCTATTTCTCATTAATGCAATTATCTCGTCAACCAATCACATGGCAGTTGCTTCAATGCATTTAGGGGTGTGGTCCTAGTCAAGATAATCTCCTGAACTCCAAACTGAATGTCAGAATGGGAAAGAAAGGTGATTTAAGCAATTTTGAGTGTGGCATGGTTGTTGGTGCCAGACGGGCCGGTCTGAGTATTTCACAATCTGCTCAGTTACTGGGATTTTCACGCACAACCATTTCTAGGGTTTACAAAGAATGGTGTGAAAAGGGAAAAACATCCAGTATGCGGCAGTCCTGTGGGCAAAAATGCCTTGTGAATGCTCGAGGTCAGAGGAGAATGGGCCGACTGATTCAAGCTGATAGAAGAGCAACGTTGACTGAAATAACCACTCGTTACAACCGAGGTATGCAGCAAAGCATTTGTGAAGCCACAACACGCACAACCTTGAGGCGGATGGGCTACAACAGCAGAAGACCCCACCGGGTACCACTCATCTCCACTACAAATAGGAAAAAGAGGCTACAATTTGCACGAGCTCACCAGAATTGGACTGTTGAAGACTGGAAAAATGTTGCCTGGTCTGATGAGTTTCGATTTCTGTTGAGACATTCAAAATGGTAGAGTCCGAATTTGTCGTAAACAGAATGAGAACATGTATCCATCCTCTGATGGCTACTTCCAGCAGGATAATGCACCATGTCACAAAGCTCAAATCATTTCAAATTGGTTTCTTGAACATGACAATGAGTTCACTGTACTAAAATGGCCCCCACAGTCACCAGATCTCAACCCAATAGAGCATCTTTGGGATGTGGTGGAACGGGAGCTACGTGCCCTGTAAGTGCATCCCTCAAATCTCCATCAACTGCAAGATGCTATCCTATCAATATGGGCCAACATTTCTAAAGAATGCTATCAGCACCTTGTTGAATCAATGCCACGCAGAATTAAGGTAGTTCTGAAGGCAAAAGGGGGTCCAACACCGTATTAGTATGGTGTTCCTAATAATTCTTTAGGTGAGTGTATATATATATAATAATACTTCTGATATATATGAATGCATAATATGTAGGAAACTACTACTGATGTTTTAGCCATAATATATTATAATATATTATATATTCATAATATATGTAAATATGTTATGGCAAAAAAAATATATGTATGTTTAAATTAAATTTAACCTCTATTTCTGAAAAGTTTCTGGCAGGATTTGAACTCACAACCTTCTACATTGCAGCCAAGAATCTTAACTAGAGTTAAGCGGACACCTGGATATTCGGGTTCGACGGGTTCGGCCGAACTTCACAAAAAAGTTTGAGTTAATGGGGACACGAACTTTTGAGCACTAAAATAGCTCTAAAAATGTCATGGAAAAGGCTAGAGGGCTGCAAATGCCAGCAAAATGTGATTAAGAGCATGGCAAGTGCTCTGCAAAAAAATGTGGATAGGGAAATGACTTTAAATAACATAAAATACGTAAAAATAAAAAATATAAATCTTCATCTAGGAGGACGAGGTCCATATGGAGTAGGAGGTTAAGGAAGCAGTGGATGTGGCGGTGTAGGTGGAAGCGGCGGTGGAGGAGGAGGAGGTAGCCTACACTGCCTTTTGGTTTTAAATTTAGTATTATTATTTTTTAATTAGGGTACACCCCAAAAAATTGGGAAATATAACCTGTGATAACCACACGTGCTAAACACACATTCAGACAATACACTGACTGCAGGGCAGGCCAGCACCATCAAGGTGTAAAGGGCAAGCTCAGGCCATGTGCCCAATTTGGAGACCCAGAAGTTGCAGGTGGCAGACCCATCAGTCAGTTTGTGTAGGCGTGTGCACACATACTGCCCCACCATGTTGCACATCCCATGATGTTCACGATCCAATTGGATATCTGCTCTATCAACTTTCAATGTTCTTTTCTGCACCTACCATGTTGATTACGGTTAGCGGCGAATCAGGGTTCCACACTGGAGAGGGAGCGTGAGAAAGGGATAGCACATCAAAGGGAGATCAATGGATGAAATTTAATTGTGATCGAGCGGAAATGTGGGAGAAGCTATTAAAATGGAAGAATCAAAGGAAAGGAGGGGGCACGCGGCAATTACCCAATCCCGACTCGGGGAGGTAGTGACGATAAATAACAATACAGGACTCTTAAAGGGAGTCTGTCACCAAAATATAACATTGTACACCAATGGCTCACTAGCACACCTATCCATGATTCAAATGGTACCTTTGTAATTTTCTTCTGAGTCTCACCAGCAGAAAAAACGCACTTCAATCCATATGCAAATTAGGGCTCGCAAGTGCCCAGGGGCGGCGTTCTGTGTGTAGGTGCCCAGGCTGCTCTGCCTTATTTTTACATTACTCCTCCCCAGCCTCTTCCTTGGCCCGCCCTGCAAGTCCCTTGCGTCATCCACAGGACCAGCCGATATACCGTGCGTGCGCAGTGCGCCGCTGGCACGGGCATGCGCACTGTGATGCCAATTGTGGGCATAGTATCGCTACATGTAGTGTGCATACGCCAGCACAGTGACTAGAGGGTGGACCAGAAGCAAACAGGAGGACCTGGAGGCCAGCGCATGCGTGCGCACTACATGTAGCGATGCTGTGCCCACAATGGGCATCACAGTGCGCATGCTCGCGCCGGCGGTGCACTGCGCACGCGCGGGATATCGGCCGGTCCAGTGGATGACACAAGAGACTTGCAGGGCGGGCCAAGGAAGAGTCTGGGGAGGAGTAATGTAAAAAGAAGGCAGAGCAGCCTGGGCACCTACACACAGAACGCCGCCAGTGGGCATTTGCGAGCCCTCATTTGCATATGGATTAAAGTGCATTTTTCCTGCTGGTGAAACTCAGAAGAAAATTACAAAGGTACCATTTGAATCATGGATAGGTGTGCTAGAGAGCCATGTAAGTGGTGTACAATGTCATATTTTGGTGACAGACTCCCGTTATGATGCCCTGTTATTGGAATGATTAATAAAAAAATTATAGGGAATGTCAATGGGGTATTTAGGATTTGGAAACGTTAGACAGGAGAGGCCCTGCTGCCGCTTTGTTGACTCTAGATAACTTCTGCCTGATCGCTCGTCCCCGTGATGTCCACGATCCATTTGGATATCTTCTCTATCAACTTTCAATGTTGTTTCTGAGCCTACCATGTTGATCACGGTTATCAGCGAATCGGGGTTCCATGATGGAGAGGGAGCGTGAGAAAGAGAGACCACATCCAAGGGAGGTTTATTGTTTGAAATTAAATATGATCGAGCGGAAGAGTGGGACAAATTATTGAAGCACAAATGTGGGACAAGTTGTTAAAGTTTAAGCATTGAATGAAAGGAGGTGGCGTGCATCAATTAAAGAAGAATTTTTGAAATTTAATTCCCTGTCACCTATGCAGAGCAGGGGTTTGTAAACGGCAAAATTGGTAAAATGTCACCTGACAATGTAACCAACGATTTTTTGAAATTTATGTCCCTATCACCTATGCAGAGCAGGGGTTTATTCATGGCAAAAATGGTCAAATGTCACCCAAGAACGTAACAGACAAATTAGTGAAATGTTTTTACCTGTCTACTAGGTATAGCAGGGGTATATCACAGCCCAAAATTGGTGAATTTCACCCGAGAATGTAACAGACAAATTAGTGAAATTTGTTTACCTCTCTAATAGGTACAGCAGGGGTATATCACACCCAAAAATTGGTGAATTTCACCCGAATATGTAACAGACAAATTAATGAAAATTTTTTACCTGTCTAGTAGGTACAGCTGGGGTATATCACACCATAAAATTTGTGAATTTCACCTGAATATGTAACAGACAAATTTGTGAATTGTTACCTGTCTACTAGGTAGAGCAGGGGTATATCACACCCAAAAATTGGTGAATGTCACCCGAAAATGTAACAGACAAAATAGTGAAATGTTTTTACCTGTCTACTAGGTACAGCCAGGGTATATTACACCCAAAAATTGGTGAATTTCACCTGTATATGTAACAGACAAATTAGTGAATTTTTTTTGCTTGTCTACTAGATGTAGCAGTGGTATATCACACCCAAAAATTACTGAATTTCACCAGAAAATGTAGCAGACAAATTAGTGAAATAGTTTTACCTGTCTACTAGGTATAGCAGTGGTATATCACACCCAAAAATTGGTAAATTTCACCCGAAAATTTAACAGAAAATTAGTGAAATGATATAAAATAAAATACGTACAAATAAAAAAGAAAATAATAAACTTGATTTATGAGGTGGTGGTTAGTGTTGAGCGAACAGTTCGAGCATAGTTCGGGTCCGTACCGAATTTTGGGGTGTTCATGACACGGACCCGAACCCGAACTTTTTCATAAAAGTTCGGGTTCGGGTTCGTCGTTCGGCATGTATTTTGGCGCATTTTGAAAGGCTGCAAAGCAGCCAATCAACATGCATCATACTACTTGCCCTAAGATGCCATCGCAGCCATGCCTACTATTGGCAAGGCTGTGATTGGCCAAAAGCAGCATGTGACTCAGCCTCTTTATAAGCTTGTGCGCACGTCGGGACGTGCTCACTCCCGATGTGAATAGAACAGGGATAGACGCAGCTGATGCTAGGGCGAGAATAGGCAGGGATAATTGAATAACTGGAAGCAAATTTCTCTCCTCCACCTGTGATTCATCTGAACAACTGCAGCTGAGCTGCTTTTTTGATAGGGATTGGCTATTTTTAGAGTGGCCAGAGTGATTTTTCCATCCACATGTACCTGGGCTGACCGCCGGCCGCCATTTTGCGACTTGTAGTGCTGCAGCAGAAGCTGCCACAGTGTGCATTCCAAAGCTCCAAACAAGTCAGACATCTACACCTGGGATTCAGACCAATAGCGATTTAGCAGCACAGTCCAAGGCTATTTTTTTTAAAGGTTGTGCAGACCATTTTGTGGCACATGTTACTGGGCTGATAGGCGGCGGCCATCTTGGGACTAGTGCTGCAGCACAATCTCTCCCAACGTCCATTAATCACTTGTAATAGTGGTCTGTGCCATAGAAATCCTACATCAGGGACTTGGGTGTGCTTGTGTCACCCCTACTAATACCAGTCCACCTGTAATCCATACAGTGAAAAGCCATAAAGTATTCCAGTGAGGGAATTTTTTATTTATTTAAAAAAGGCCAAGTTAGTTTATCTGGCGTTCAATATACTAGATACAGTTAGGCCTGCGTTTCATACATCTGGAATTAGCAAACTAATGTGCTGGGGTTGGGAAAACATATATGTACCCATACTAGAATCTGTCAAAGAAAGCGGTACTCACATATAACAGTCATTCCATCTGTAATCCATACAGTCAAAAGACTGAAAGTATTCCAGTGAGGGAATTTTTTTTATTTAAAAAAGGCCAAGTTAGTTTATCTGGCGTTCAATATACTAGATACAGTTAGGCCTGCGTTTCATACATCTGGAATTAGCAAACTAATGTGCTGGGGTTGGGAAAACATATATGTACCCATACTAGAATCTGTCAAAGAAAGCGGTACTCACATATAACAGTCATTCCATCTGTAATCCATACAGTCAAAAGACTGAAAGTATTCCAGTGAGGGAATTTTTTTTATTTAAAAAAGGCCAAGTTAGTTTATCTGGCGTTCAATATACTAGATACAGTTAGGCCTGCGTTTCATACATCTGGAATTAGCAAACTAATGTGCTGGGGTTGGGAAAACATATATGTACCCATACTAGAATCTGTCAAAGAAAGCGGTACTCACATATAACAGTCATTCCATCTGTAATCCATACAGTCAAAAGACTGAAAGTATTCCAGTGAGGGAATTTTTTTTATTTAAAAAAGGCCAAGTTAGTTTATCTGGCGTTCAATATACTAGATACAGTTAGGCCTGCGTTTCATACATCTGGAATTAGCAAACTAATGTGCTGGGGTTGGGAAAACATATATGTACCCATACTAGAATCTGTCAAAGAAAGCGGTACTCACATATAACAGTCATTCCATCTGTAATCCATACAGTCAAAAGACTGAAAGTATTCCAGTGAGGGAATTTTTTTTATTTAAAAAAGGCCAAGTTAGTTTATCTGGCGTTCAATATACTAGATACAGTTAGGCCTGCGTTTCATACATCTGGAATTAGCAAACTAATGTGCTGGGGTTGGGAAAACATATATGTACCCATACTAGAATCTGTCAAAGAAAGCGGTACTCACATATAACAGTCATTCCATCTGTAATCCATACAGTCAAAAGACTAAAAGTATTCCAGTGAGGGAATTTTTTTTATTTAAAAAAGGCCAAGTTAGTTTTTCTGGCGTTCAATATACTAGATACAGTTAGGCCTGCGTTTCATACATCTGGAATTAGCAAACTAATGTGCTGGGGTTGGGAAAACATATATGTACCCATACTAGAATCTGTCAAAGAAAGCGGTACTCACATATAACAGTCATTCCATCTGTAATCCATACAGTCAAAAGACTGAAAGTATTCCAGTGAGGGAATTTTTTTTTTATTTAAAAAAGGCCAAGTTAGTTTATCTGGCGTTCAATATACTAGATACAGTTAGGCCTGCGTTTCATACATCTGGAATTAGCAAACTAATGTGCTGGGGTTGGGAAAACATATATGTACCCATACTAGAATCTGTCAAAGAAAGCGGTACTCACATATAACAGTCATTCCATCTGTAATCCATACAGTCAAAAGAATGAAAGTATTCCAGTGAGGGAATTTTTTTTATTTAAAAAAGGCCAAGTTAGTTTATCTGGCGTTCAATATACTAGATACAGTTAGGCCTGCATTTCATACATCTGGAATTAGCAAACTAATGTGCTGGGGTTGGGAAAACATATATGTACCCATACTAGAATCTGTCAAAGAAAGCGGTACTCACATATAACAGTCATTCCATCTGTAATCCATACAGTCAAAAGACTGAAAGTATTCCAGTGAGGGAATTTTTTTTATTTAAAAAAGGCCAAGTTAGTTTATCTGGCGTTCAATATACTAGATACAGTTAGGCCTGCGTTTCATACATCTGGAATTAGCAAACTAATGTGCTGGGGTTGGGAAAACATATATGTACCCATACTAGAATCTGTCAAAGAAAGCGGTACTCACATATAACAGTCATTCCATCTGTAATCCATACAGTCAAAAGACTGAAAGTATTCCAGTGAGGGAATTTTTTTTATTTAAAAAAGGCCAAGTTAGTTTTTCTGGCGTTCAATATACTAGATACAGTTAGGCCTGCGTTTCATACATCTGGAATTAGCAAACTAATGTGCTGGGGTTGGGAAAACATATATGTACCCATACTAGAATCTGTCAAAGAAAGCGGTACTCACATATAACAGTCATTCCATCTGTAATCCATACAGTCAAAAGACTGAAAGTATTCCAGTGAGGGAATTTTTTTTTTATTTAAAAAAGGCCAAGTTAGTTTATCTGGCGTTCAATATACTAGATACAGTTAGGCCTGCGTTTCATACATCTGGAATTAGCAAACTAATGTGCTGGGGTTGGGAAAACATATATGTACCCATACTAGAATCTGTCAAAGAAAGCGGTACTCACATATAACAGTCATTCCATCTGTAATCCATACAGTCAAAAGACTGAAAGTATTCCAGTGAGGGAATTTTTTTTATTTAAAAAAGGCCAAGTTAGTTTATCTGGCGTTCAATATACTAGATACAGTTAGGCCTGCGTTTCATACATCTGGAATTAGCAAACTAATGTGCTGGGGTTGGGAAAACATATATGTACCCATACTAGAATCTGTCAAAGAAAGCGGTACTCACATATAACAGTCATTCCATCTGTAATCCATACAGTCAAAAGACTGAAAGTATTCCAGTGAGGGAATTTTTTTTATTTAAAAAAGGCCAAGTTAGTTTATCTGGCGTTCAATATACTAGATACAGTTAGGCCTGTGTTTCATACATCTGGAATTAGCAAACTAATGTGCTGGGGTTGGGAAAACATATATGTACCCATACTAGAATCTGTCAAAGAAAGCGGTACTCACATATAACAGTCATTCCATCTGTAATCCATACAGTCAAAAGACTGAAAGTATTCCAGTGAGGGAATTTTTTTTATTTAAAAAAGGCCAAGTTAGTTTATCTGGCGTTCAATATACTAGATACAGTTAGGCCTGCGTTTCATACATCTGGAATTAGCAAACTAATGTGCTGGGGTTGGGAAAACATATATGTACCCATACTAGAATCTGTCAAAGAAAGCGGTACTCACATATAACAGTCATTCCATCTGTAATCCATACAGTCAAAAGACTGAAAGTATTCCAGTGAGGGAATTTTTTTTATTTAAAAAAGGCCAAGTTAGTTTATCTGGCGTTCAATATACTAGATACAGTTAGGCCTGCGTTTCATACATCTGGAATTAGCAAACTAATGTGCTGGGGTTGGGAAAACATTTATGTACCCATACTAGAATCTGTCAAAGAAAGCGGTACTCACATATAACAGTCATTCCATCTGTAATCCATACAGTCAAAAGACTGAAAGTATTCCAGTGAGGGAATTTTTTTTATTTAAAAAAGGCCAAGTTAGTTTATCTGGCGTTCAATATACTAGATACAGTTAGGCCTGCGTTTCATACATCTGGAATTAGCAAACTAATGTGCTGGGGTTGGGAAAACATATATGTACCCATACTAGAATCTGTCAAAGAAAGCGGTACTCACATATAACAGTCATTCCATCTGTAATCCATACAGTCAAAAGACTGAAAGTATTCCAGTGAGGGAATTTTTTTTTTATTTAAAAAAGGCCAAGTTAGTTTATCTGGCGTTCAATATACTAGATACAGTTAGGCCTGCGTTTCATACATCGGGAATTAGCAAACTAATGTGCTGGGGTTGGGAAAACATATATGTACCCATACTAAAATCTGTCAAAGAAAGCGGTACTCACATATAACAGTCATTCCATCTGTAATCCATACAGTCAAAAGACTGAAAGTATTCCAGTGAGGGAATTTTTTTTATTTAAAAAAGGCCAAGTTAGTTTTTCTGGCGTTCAATATACTAGATACAGTTAGGCCTGCGTTTCATACATCTGGAATTAGCAAACTAATGTGCTGGGGTTGGGAAAACATATATGTACCCATACTAGAATCTGTCAAAGAAAGCGGTACTCACATATAACAGTCATTCCATCTGTAATCCATACAGTCAAAAGACTGAAAGTATTCCAGTGAGGGAATTTTTTTTTTATTTAAAAAAGGCCAAGTTAGTTTATCTGGCGTTCAATATACTAGATACAGTTAGGCCTGCGTTTCATACATCTGGAATTAGCAAACTAATGTGCTGGGGTTGGGAAAACATATATGTACCCATACTAGAATCTGTCAAAGAAAGCGGTACTCACATATAACAGTCATTCCATCTGTAATCCATACAGTCAAAAGACTGAAAGTATTCCAGTGAGGGAATTTTTTTTATTTAAAAAAGGCCAAGTTAGTTTATCTGGCGTTCAATATACTAGATACAGTTAGGCCTGCGTTTCATACATCTGGAATTAGCAAACTAATGTGCTGGGGTTGGGAAGACATATATGTACCCATACTAGAATCTGTCAAAGAAAGCGGTACTCACATATAACAGTCATTCCATCTGTAATCCATACAGTCAAAAGACTGAAAGTATTCCAGTGAGGGAATTTTTTTTTTATTTAAAAAAGGCCAAGTTAGTTTATCTGGCGTTCAATATACTAGATACAGTTAGGCCTGCGTTTCATACATCTGGAATTAGCAAACTAATGTGCTGGGGTTGGGAAAACATATATGTACCCATACTAGAATCTGTCAAAGAAAGCGGTACTCACATATAACAGTCATTCCATCTGTAATCCATACAGTCAAAAGACTGAAAGTATTCCAGTGAGGGAATTTTTTTTATTTAAAAAAGGCCACGTTAGTTTATCTGGCGTTCAATATACTAGATACAGTTAGGCCTGCGTTTCATACATCTGGAATTAGCAAACTAATGTGCTGGGGTTGGGAAAACATATATGTACCCATACTAGAATCTGTCAAAGAAAGCGGTACTCACATATAACAGTCATTCCATCTGTAATCCATACAGTCAAAAGACTGAAAGTATTCCAGTGAGGGAATTTTTTTTATTTAAAAAAGGCCAAGTTAGTTTATCTGGCGTTCAATATACTAGATACAGTTAGGCCTGCGTTTCATACATCTGGAATTAGCAAACTAATGTGCTGGGGTTGGGAAAACATATATGTACCCATACTAGAATCTGTCAAAGAAAGCGGTACTCACATATAACAGTCATTCCATCTGTAATCCATACAGTCAAAAGACTGAAAGTATTCCAGTGAGGGAATTTTTTTTATTTAAAAAAGGCCAAGTTAGTTTATCTGGCGTTCAATATACTAGATACAGTTAGGCCTGCGTTTCATACATCTGGAATTAGCAACTAATGTGCTGGGGTTGGGAAAACATATATGTACCCATACTAGAATCTGTCAAAGAAAGCGGTACTCACATATAACAGTCATTCCATCTGTAATCCATACAGTCAAAAGACTGAAAGTATT